>NC_057812.1:608766368-609066368 GCF_018294505.1 Triticum aestivum
CCCCTGCTCCACCGTTGCCGCCTACCCACCGCACCCTCCCCGGCCCGCTCCACCGCCGCCGAGCACCCCCATTTGATGATATTTTTTCATATTCATAAAAAAATTATTATTGTTTTTATAAAAAAATATTAAAAAATAGCAACAAATAATAATAATAATAATAAACATACTAATGGCGCACCGCTCGTGTAGTGTGCCATTGCTATCCAAAAAAACATTCTAATGGCGCACCGCTCTGGGATGCGCCATTGCTATCTAGAAAAAACATTCTAATGGTGCACCGCTCGGGGGTGCGCCATTAGTAATCTTCCCCCCTAGCCTGACCCCTTCGTCCCTCCCTCTTGCCAGATCTAGCCCCCCCCCTGCGGGCTGCCCCGCCCCACGTCGCCGCCGCCCCCGCGCCCCCACCACTGCAGCTCCGCCATAGCCGACGCCTCCGCGACCTCGCCGTTGCCGACAGCCTCCCCGCATCGGCCCCTGCCCTGCGCCGCCTCTACCTCAGTCCGGGCACGGGGTGCAGGACGACGACCGCGGCCGCCGGCCTCCCCACGACCAACCGAGGCGCCCAGGAGGCCTCCCCGACGACCAGTCGAGCCATCCCTTCGACGCCACCGCCGCCAACCCCAACCCCTCCAGCGACCGGCCGTGCCCGCCCAGGTACCTCTCCTCCTTCCTCCTTCCTCCCTCTCCTCCTTCCCCATGGAGAAAATGATATAGCTCCTCCTACAACATGTATAGATCAATCAGTTCAGTTCTAGTGCTGCTGGACTTTTGCACCATACAAAAATGTACTACTAGTTGAAAATCTTTACTTGAGAGAGCTTCATAAGTAGAAGGTTCCAAAGAATAAATCCCAGTACTAGCACACTAGCACAGTAGTACTGCCACCTCCCAGAGTGTTGAAAATCTTTACTTGAAAGCCTGCAAATGCATGTATACACAGGTAGGGAATGTAAGATGAAGCATGTACTTTACCAACTAATCTAATGGGCTGGCACAAAGTGAAAACCAAAACAATAGTTAATCAAGCAGAGGTAGATTAGATTAGATGGCAAAAAGCACAAATGTCCCTGCCTATCCATTTTTTTCTCAAGTTGAGCTGGTAAGTTTCAGATGTTCAATGATGCTGTAGGAAAAAATTGGATGAAGAAGGATGTGTGTGGCTGCCTGAGACAAGTATTTGCACAAACAAATTATAATTAATGTGTTGATGAAATTTTGGGTTTTCAAATTGGAACCAAAAACCAACCCATACCTTTAGACTCTTTTGGAATTTCCCGAACATTTTTTTGTTTGCTCCCTTTCACTGTTTGGGGACTTTTGACTTCAGAATGAACCTTACTAAGATTCAATTAAGACTAATTAACTGCATTTGATGTCACTATATTCTATGAATAACTTCAGTTATGATCTGTACTGGAAAACTTCAGTTAACACTCATTTTTCAGTTAACTCCTTACTGTTCAGATCATATTTTGATTGTCAATAATAGTGGACTTTTAAGGCTTTCTTAGAGGCAATACTAGTGGATTTTAGGCTTTTTTACATGCAATAATAGTGGAATTTTAGGCTTTTTTGGAGGAGTGTGTTTCATGCCGGCCTACAGTGATGAATTAGTCAGAGGATTGTGCCTTAGGATTGTGCCAAAGCTACCCATTGTATCTATTTGCTTGTCCTTCAAATAGGGGCAAGACTGTTACAGAAAAATTACTTGCAAGCATATTGTGATTTACTTGCAAGCATATTGTGCCTTAGTTACAGAAAAATTACTTGCAAGCATATTGTGGTGACCCACACTCTGTTGGTTCACACTCATTGAGTTCGCTCGTGAAGGGCCGCTGCTGCTTGAGGCCCTTGAGAGGCCCTTCGTGTCGTGATGATTTTGCAGGTACCCCAAGAGGCCCTTGAGTTTGCCGGAATGTCGATTAACTTCCGTTCCGGCAAATTCGGGTACTCCATATGTCCTATTTGCAGCAAAGGTCATGCTAAAATTTTCCGTGAATTTTAGCATGACTTTGATAAAAATCGGACATATGGGGTGCTTGCTACTAATGCATGGGCCGGGGTATCTTAGTACTTAATTAAGTAGGATCAACTGCCCCTTTATTCTTGCTGTATTAAACCATAGGTGGCAATAGAGCCAAGTGATTAGTGCCAAGTGATTAGGCCCAACCTAGGGTGCCTCGGCATCGATAAACCCTAAATAATGAAAACTTAACTTGGCTGCCCCAGATGCCTCGGTGTCGATGAGAACCTAAATGATGTACGCTTAGGCTTTTAGGGTGCCTCGGCGTCGACAAACCCTAAATGATGAAAGCTTAGGCTTTTAGGGTGCCTCGGTGTCGACAAACCCTAAATGATGAGACCATGATCTTGTTCCTTGACAATAACCAACTTTTTGACCAAACTTTTTTCCTATTTAGAGCGAAACATGGCCCACAACGATGAGGCCGGTGGTTCGGGCGGCAAGCAATTCTGGGAGCTGTCCCAGGATATGTCGTCATCATCATCGGACGACGAAAGTCTCCCAACGGAGTGCGACTGGTGCCACGACGATCGAGATCTGTGTGACATGCCTCACCTGGATGATGATCGGCGCTTCAGCATTAAGCTCGAGGAGACCTTCGAAGTTGAAACGGTACACAACGATGACAAGTGTTATTTTCATAATTAAGCATGACTTCAACTATTTCAACGTGTAATTTTCATCTTTTACAATTCGAGTATAGCTTATCCCATGCTATGCAAGACGCTATGTCTTGGAGAGGATGGATTTTGAAGACCATGAAATTTCTGAAACAAAGAAAATTCACCTAAGGACTCATCATGATGTGGACTTTGAAGTAAATCTATATAATTCTGAGAGCGTAACCCATTTTGCTTGCAAAAATTGGGAAGCATTTTTCAAGATGTATGGTTTTGATGAGGGTATGCTTATCACCATGGATCTTGGTAATCCTGACATCAACCAAGACAATATGGACATTTGGGTCCTTGTTGATACGCCTCTACTTCTACCACTATGTGAGTTTCTCAAACATAGTTATTAGATAATTTATATTGTTTATTTCAAAATAGTTGACAGCTTATTTCCATTGACAGCTTATTTTTATTGTTCAAAGAATGTGCGGGAGATGGTAGACAAAACCCACTACACCGATGGCTCCGAATTAACAACTTACAAGGAGAAAAATCATTTGGTCGGATTTTGTACTGACATTGAGAATTACAATATCTACAATCAAACTCCTCAACATTATGGTAAATACGTGCCACTAGTGCATGTGTTCAACTACGGTAACTACCATGGAGATACCCTGGTAAGATTTTTACTATTACGACATCCGTGCATCTTTTGCATACTTCTAAAACTAGTACATCATTGCTAACTATGAAGTTATTACTATGTTTTTCAACAGATAATCCCAGAGATTTGTGTGCCTCATATGATGTATCTGAAAGGTAGTGTTAATGTTTTGAACATACATCCAGGTCGTCCTACGAATCTCAACTGTCCATACGAGATTTCTAAAAGAAGTGGAGACATGAAAATCAAAGGATGGAAAAAATGTATGGACAGTCGTAAGGAGCTTCTTGGAAGCAAAAGGAAGCGAAGCGCAAGAATTGGAGACAGGATGTTCTCCATTCTCCATAATGGAGAGTCAGGGTCTATATTGTTTTATGCTATTTTAGCTTGAATAGGGTATTTAGGTCCTGCCTAATACTGATGATCATGTGCTAAGAACAATTAAGTAGGGTTGGTTCGAAGACTATCAAGATGATGATCATATGACTTGTTATGAATAACGAGTAGAAGTTGTATGATGATGATTAGTAGGACTTGTTAGGATTAGTATTACTTCCGACAAACTCGATACTCGCGGTCTTGAGACTTGTAATGTTTTATCTTTGTTCGGTCTTTTGAATTCGGAGACTAATATGATGAATTGTATTCGGAGACTAATCTTCTATTGTATTCGATGAATCTGATGTTGCTGTGTGCTGCTGTCTATATTCTGTCTAATAATATATTTTATATTCTGTCTAATAATATATTTTGTAACTTGCGCAAAAATCAGAAAAGGAAAAAAAAACAAATATTCATACTAATGGCGCATCACCACCAGGTGCGCCATTAGTATGCCAAAGGATACTAATGGCGCATCAACAGAGAAAGCGCCATTAGTATGACAAAGCCATGCTTACGTATGGCCCCCCGGGAGGCGCACTAATGGCGCATGCTGTTACATACTAATGGCGCACTGGTAATGCGCCATTAGTAGGCAAAACTAGTGCGCCATTAGTAGGCCTTTTCCTAGTAGTGATGGGGCCCTCCGGGATGGGTGGCCCCACCCGGTGGACCCCCGGGACCCTTCCGGTGGTCCCGGTACAATACCGTTGACCCCCGAAACTCTCCCGATAGCCAAAACTGCACTTCCTATATATAATTCTTCACCTCCGGACCATTCCGGAACTCCTCGTGACGTCCGGGATCTCATCCGGGACTCCAAACAGCTTTCGGGTTACTGCATACTCATATCTCTACAACCCTAGCATCACCGAACCTTAAGTGTGTAGACCCTACGGCTTCGGGAGACATGTAGACATAACCGAGACGACTATCCGGTCAATAACCAACAGCGGGATCTGGATACCCATGTTGGCTCCCACATGCTCCTTGATGATCTCATCGGATGAACCACGATGTCGAGGATTCAAGCAACCCCGTATACAATTCCCTTTGTCAATCGGTACGTTACTTACCCGAGACTCGATCGTCGGTATCCCAATACCTTGTTCAGTCTCGTTACCGGCAAGTCACTTTACTCATACCGTAATGCATGATCCCGTGACCAGACACTTGGTCACTTTGAGCTCATTATGATGATGCATTACCGAGTGGGCCCAGAGATACCTCTCCGTCATACGGAGTGACAAATCCCAGTCTTGATCCGTGTCAACCCAACAGACACTTTCGGAGATACCCGTAGTATACCGTTATAGTCACCAGTTACGTTGTGACGTTTGGTACACCCAAAGCACTCCTACGGTATCCGGGAGTTACACAATCTCATGGTCTAAGGAAAAGATACTTGACATTGGAAAAACTCTAGCAAACGAACTATACGATCTTGTGCTATGTTTAGGATTGGGTCTTGTCCATCACATCATTCTCCTAATGATGTGATCTCGTTATCAATGACATCCTATGTCCATAGTCAGGAAACCATGACTATCTGTTGATCAACGAGCTAGTCAACTAGAGGCTTACTAGGGACATGTTGGTGTCTATGTATTCACACATGTATTACGATTTTCGGATAACACAATTATAGCATGAATAAAAGACAATTATCATGAACAAGGAAATATAATAATAATCCTTTTATTATTGCCTCTAGGGCATATTTCCAACAGTCTCCCACTTGCACTAGAGTCAATAATCTAGTTACATTGTGATGAATCGAACACCCATGGAATTCTGGTGTTGATCATGTTTTGCTCTAGGGAGAGGTTTAGTCAACGGATCTACTACATTCTGGTCCGTATGTACTTTACAAATATCTATGTCTCCATTTTGAACACTTTCACGAATGGAGTTGAAGCGACGCTTGATATGCCTGGTCTTCCTATGAAACCTGGGCTCCTTAGCAAGGGAATCATCAGGCCTGACACATTGGGAATGACTCCTAGGTCGGTAATGAACTCCTTCACCAAAATTGCTTCATGTGCTGCCTCCGAGGCTGCCATGTACTCCGCTTCACATGTAGATCCCGCCACGACGCTCTGCTTGCAACTGCACCAGCTTACTGCCCCTCCTTTCAAAATATACACGTATCCGGTTTGTGACTTAGAGTCATCCAGATCTGTGTCGAAGCTAGCGTCGACGTAACCCTTTACGACGAGTTCTTCGTCACCTCCATAAACGAGAAACATTTCCTTAGTCCTTTTCAGGTACTTTAGGATATTCTTGACCGCTGTCCAGTGTTCCTTGTCGGGATTACTTTGGTACCTACCCACCAAACTTACGGCAAGGTTTACATCAGGTCTGGTACACAGCATGGCATACATAATAGACCCTATGGCTGAGGCATAGGGGATGACACTCATTTCTTCTATATCTTCTGCCGTGGTCGGACATTGAGCTGAGCTCAATTTCACACCTTGCAACACAGGCAAGAACCCCTTCTTGAACTGATCCATATTGAACTTCTTCAATATCTTATCAATGTATGTGCTTTGTGAAAGACCTATGAGGCGTCTTGATCTATCTCTATAGATCTTGATGCCTAATATATAAGCAGCTTCTCCAAGGTCCTTCATTGAAAAACTCTTATTCAAGTAGGCCTTAATGCTGTCCAAAAGCTCTATATCATTTCCCATCAAAAGTATGTCATCTACATATAATATGAGAAATGCTACAAAGCTCCCACTCACTTTCTTGTAAACGCAGGCTTCTCCATAAGTCTGCATAAACCCAAACGCTTTGATCATCTCATCAAAGCGAATGTTCCAACTCTGAGATGCTTGCACCAGCCCATAAATCGAGCGTTGGAGCTTGCACACCTTGTCAGCATTCTTAGGATTGACAAAACCTTCCGGCTGCATCATATACAATTATTCATTAAGGAAACCATTAAGGAATGCCGTTTTGACGTCCATTTGCCATATCTCATAATAATAGAATGCGGCAATTGCTAACATGATTCGGACGGACTTCAGCTTCGATACAGGTGAGAAAGTCTCATCGTAGTCAACCCCTTGAGCTTGTCGATAACCCTTAGCGACAAGCCGAGCTTTATAGATGGTCACATTACCATCCTTGTATGTCTTCTTCTTAAAGATCCATTTATTTTCTATGGCTAGCCGATCATCGAGCAAGTCAGTCAAAGTCCATACTTCGTTTTCATACATGGATCCTACCTCGGATTTCATGGCTTCCAGCCATTTGTCAGAATCCGGGCCCGCCCTCATAGTCCGAAGGTTCACCGTTGTCTAACAACATGATTTCCAGGACAGGGTTGCCGTACCACTCTGATGCAGAATGTGTCCTTGTGGACCTTCGAAATTCAGTAGGAGCTTGATCAGAAGTATCTTGATCATCATCATTAACTTCCTCTCTAATTGGTGCAGGCACCACAGGAACATTTTCCTGAGCTGCGCTACTCTCTGCTTCAAGAGGCAGTACTTCATCAAGCTCTACTTTCCTCCCACTTACTTCTTTCGAGAGAAACTCCTTCTCTAGAAAGGATCCATTCTTGGCAACAAAGATCTTGCCTTCGGATCTGAGGTAGAAGGTATACCCAATAGTTTCTTTAGGGTATCCTATGAAGACGCATTTTTCCGACTTGGGTTCGAGCTTTTCAGGTTGAAGTTTCTTGACATAAGCATCGCATCCCCAAACTTTTAGAAACGACAGATTATGTTTCTTCCCAAACCATAATTCATACGGTGTCATCTCAATGGATTTCGACGGAGCCCTATTTAAAGTGAATGCGGTAGTCTCTAAAGCATAGCCCCAAAATGATAGCGGTAAATCGGTAAGAGACATCATAGATCGCACCATATCTAATAGAGTGCGATTACGACGTTCGGACACACCATTACGCCGAGGTGTTCCAGGCGGCGTGAGTTGTGAAACTATTCCACATTTTCTTAAGTGTGTGCCAAATTCGTGACTCAAGTATTCTCCCCCACGATCTGATCGCAAGAACTTGATTTTCCAGTCACGTTGATTCTCAACCTCACTCTGAAATTCCTTGAACTTTTCAAAGGTATCAGACTTGTGTTTCATTAAATAGACATACCCATATCTACTCAAGTCATCAGTGAGGGTGAGAACATAACGATAGCCACCGCGAGCCTCAACACTCATTGGACCACACACATCAGTATGTATGATTTCCAATAAGTTGGTTGCTCACTCCATTGTTCCTGAGAACGGAGTCTTGGTCATTTTACCCATGAGGCATGGTTCGCACGTGTCAAATGATTCGTAATCAAGAGACTCTAAAAGTCCGTCTGCATGGAGCTTCTTCATGCATTTGACACCTATGTGACCAAGGCGGCAGTGCCACAAGTATGTGGGACTATCATTATCAACCTTACATCTTTTGGTATTCACACTATGAATATGTGTAGCATTACGCTCGAGATTCATTAAGAATAAACCATTCACCATCGGAGCATGACCATAAAACATATCTCTCATATAAATAGAACAACCATTATTCTCGGATTTAAATGAGTAGCCATCTCGAATTAAACGAGATCCTGATACAATGTTCATGCTCAAAGCTGGCACTAAATAACAATTATTGAGGTTTAAAACTAATCCCGTAGGTAAATGTAGAGGTAGTGTGCCGACGGCGATCACATCGACCTTGGAACCATTCCCGACGCGCATCGTCACCTCGTCCTTCGCCAGTCTCCGCTTATTCCGCAGCTCCTGCTTTGAGTTACAAATGTGAGCAACCGCACCGGTATCAAATACCCAGGAGCTACTACGAGTACTGGTAAGGTACACATCAATTACATGTATATCACATATATCTTTTGTGATGCCGGCCTTCTTGTCCGCTAAGTATTTGGGGCAGTTCCGCTTCCAGTGACCACTTCCCTTGCAATAAAAGCACTTAGTCTCGGGCTTGGGTCCATTCTTTGGCTTCTTCCCGGCAGCTTGCTTACCGATCGCGGCAACTCCCTTGCCGTCCTTCTTGAAGTTCTTCTTACCCTTGCCTTTCTTGAACTTAGTGGTTTTATTCACCATCAACACTTGACGTTCCTTTTTGACTTCTACCTCTGCTGATTTCAGCATTGCAAATACTTCAGGAATGGTCTTTTCCATCCCCTGCATATTGAAGTTCATCACAAAGCTCTTGTAGCTTGGTGGAAGTGACTGAAGGATTCTGTCAATGACCGCGTCATCCGGGAGATTAACTCCCCGCCGAGTCAAGCGGTTATGTAACCCAGACATAGTGAGTATGTGCTCACTGACAGAACTATTTTCCTCCATCTTACAGCTGAAGAACTTGTCGGAGACTTCTATTCTCTCGACCCGGGCATGAGCTTGAAAAACCATTTTCAGCTCTTCGAACATCTCATATGCTCCGTGTCTCTCAAAACGCTTTTGGAGCCCGTCTCTAAGCTATAAAGCATGTCGCACTGAATGTGGGAGTAATCATCGGTACGTGTCTGCCAAGCGTTCATAACGTCTTGTTCTGCAGGGAGAGCAGGTGCTTCACCTAGCGGTGCTTGTAGGATATAATCTTTCTTGGCAGCTATGAGGATGATCCTCAGGTTCCGGACCCAGTCTGTATAGTTTCTGCCATCATCTTTCAGCTTGGTTTTCTCTAGGAACGCGTTGAAGTTGAGGACAACATTGGCCATTTGATCTACAATACATGTTGTAAAGATTTTAGACTAAGTTCATGATAATTAAGTTCATCTAATCAAATTATTCAATGAACTCCCACTCAGATAGACATCCCTCCAGTCATCTAAGTATAACATGATCCGAGTTAACTAGGCCGTGTCCGATCATCACGTGAGACAGACTAGTCAACATCGGTGAACATCTTCATGTTGATCGTATCTTCTATACGACTCATGCTCGACCTTTCGGTCTTCTGTGTTCCGAGGCCATGTTTGTACATGCTAGGCTCGTCAAGTCAACCTAAGTGTTTGCATGTGTAAATATGTCTTACACCCGTTGTATGTGAACGTTGGAATCTATCACACCCGATCATCACGTGGTGCTTCGAAACAACGAACTGTCACAACGGTGCACGGTTAGGGGGAACACTCTCTTGAAATTATTATGAGGGATCGTCTTATTTACTACCGTCGTTCTAAGTAAACAAGATGAAAAAACATGATAAACATCTCATGCAATCAAATAATAGTGACATGATATGGCCAGTATCATATAGCTTCCTTTGATGTCCATCTTGGGGCTCCATGATCATCTTGTCACCGGCATGACACCATGATCTCCATCATCGTGTCTCCATGAAGTTGCTCGCCAACTATTACTTCTACTACTATGGCTAACACGTTTAGCAATAAAGTAAAGTAATTTACATGGCGTTTCTCAATGACACGCAGGTCATACAAAAATAAAGACAACTCCTATGGCTCCTGCCGGTTGTCATACTCATCGACATGCAAGTCGTGATTCCTATTACAAGAACATGATCTCATACATCACATATATCATTCATCATTCATCACAACTTTGGCCATATCACATCACAAAACACTTGCTGCAAAAACAAGTTAGACGTCCTCTAATTGTTGTTGCAAGTTTTACGTGGCTGCAAGAGGGTTCTAGCAAGAATGTTTTCTTACCTACGTTAAAGCCACAACGTGATTTGTCAACTTCTATTTACCCTTCATAAGGAACCTTTTCATCAAATCCGCTCCAACTAAAGTGGGAGAGACAGACACCCGCCAGCCACCTTATGCAACTAGTGCATGTCAGTCGGTGGAACCAGTCTCACGTAAGCGTACGTGTAAGGTTGGCCCGGGCCGCTTCATCCCACAATACCGCTGAAGCAAAATAAGACTAGTAGCGGCAAGAAAGTTGACAACATCTACGCCCACAACAAATTGTGTTCTACTCGTGCAAAGAGAACTACACATAGACCTAGCTCATGATGCCACCGTTGGGGAACGTTCCAGAAAACAAAAACAATCCTACGTTTTCACCAAGATCCATCTATGAGTTCATCTAGCAACGAGTGATCGGATGCATCTACATACCTTTGTAGATCGCGAGCGAAAGCATTCAGAGAACGGGGATGAGGGAGTCGTACTCGTCGTGATCCAAATCACCGGAGATCCTAGCGCCGAACGGATGGCACCTCCGTGTTCAACACACATACGGTCAGCGTGACGTCTCCTCCTTCTTGATCCAGCAAGGGGGAAGGAGAGGTTGATGAAGATCCAGCAGCACGACGGCGAGGTGGTGGATGCAGCAGTCACCGCAGCAGGGCTTCGCCGTTCTTCCGCGAGAGGGAGAGGTGTAGTAGGGGAGAGGGAGGCGCCAAGACTTCAGGGTGTGGCTGCCCTCCCTCCCCCTTTATATAGGCCCCCTAGGGGGGTGGGCCGGCCCTAGGAGATGGGATCTCCTAGGGGGGCGGCGGCCAAGGGGGAGGAGTGCCCCCCAAGGCAAGTGGAGGCGCCCCCTCCCCTAGGGTTCCCAACCCTAGGCGCATGGGGGGCCCAAGGGGGGGGGGCGCACCAGCCCACTATGGGCTGGTTCCCTCCCCACTTCAGCCCATGGGGCCCTCCGGGATGGGTGGCCCCACCCGGTGGACCCCCGGGACCCTTCCGGTGGTCCCGGTACAATACCGTTGACCCCCGAAACTCTCCCGATGGCTGAAACTGCACTTCCTATATATAATTCTTCACCTCCGGACCATTCCGGAACTCCTCGTGACGTCCGGGATCTTATCCGGGACTCCGAACAACTTTCGGGTTACTACATACTCATATCTCTACAACCCTAGCGTCACCGAACCTTAAGTGTGTAGACCCTACGGGTTCGGGAGACATGTAGACATGACCGAGACGACTCTCCGGTCAATAACCAACAGCGGGATCTGGATACCCATGTTGGCTCCCACATGCTCCTCGATGATCTCATCGAATGAACCACGATGTCGAGGATTCAAGCAACCCCGTATACAATTCCCTTTGTCAATCGGTACGTTACTTGCCCGAGACTCGATCGTCGGTATCCTAATACCTTGTTCAGTCTCGTTACCGGCAAGTCACTTTACTCGTACCGTAATGCATGATCCCGTGACCAGACACTTGGTCACTCTGAGCTCATTATGATGATGCATTACCGAGTTGGCCCAGAGATACCTCTCCGTCATACGGAGTGACAAATCCCAGTCTTGATCCGTGTCAACCCAACAGACACTGAGATACCCGTAGTATACCTTTATAGTCACATAGTTACGTTGTGATGTTTGGTACACCCAAAGCACTCCTACGGTATCCGGGAGTTACACAATCTCATGGTCTAAGGAAAAGATACTTGACATTGGAAAAACTCTAGCAAACGAAGTATACGATCTTGTGCTATGTTTAGGATTGGGTCTTGTCCATCACATCATTCTCCTAATGATGTGATCTCATTATCAATGACATCCTATGTCCATAGTCAGTAAACCATGACTATTTGTTGATCAACGAGCTAGTCAACTAGAGGCTTACTAGGGACATGTTGGTGTCTATGTATTCACATATGTATTACGATTTCCGGATAACACAATTATAGCATGAATAAAAGACAATTATCATGAACAAGGAAATATAATAATAATCCTTTTATTATTGCCTCTAGGGCATATTTCCAACAATTACATGATAGATCCCATCCAACCCATCACCGTCCAGCAAGCCTACGATGGAATTACTCACGCACGGCGGTGAGCATCATGAAATTGGTGATGGAGGATGGTTGGTGATGACGATGGCGACGGATTCCCCTCTCCGGAGCCCCGAACAGACTCTAGATCAGCCCTCCCGGGAGGTTTTAGGGCTTGGCGGCGGCTCCATATCGTAAAACGCGATGAAATCTTCTCTCTGATTTTTTCTCCCTGAAACACAATATATAGAGTTGGAGTTGGAGTCGGAGGCGCCCCCACCCTCGTGGACAGGTGGTGGGCCCCCTGGCCTTCATCTTTTGTAGGTATTTTTTTAATTTTCCAAAAAGTTGCTCCGTGAAGTTTCAGGTCATTCCTAGAACTTTTGTTTCTGCACATAAATAACACCATGGTAATTCTGCTGAAAACAGCGTCAGTCCGGGTTAGTTCCATTCAAATCATGCAAGTTAGAGTCCAAAACAAGGGCAAAAGTGTTTGTAAAAGTAGATACGACGGAGACGTATCAACTCCCCCAAGCTTAAATCTTTGCTTGTCCTCAAGCAATTCAGTTGACAAACTGAAAGTGATAAAGAAAAACTTCTACAAACTCTGTTTGCTCTTGTTGTTGTAAATATGTAAAGCCATCATTCAAGTTTTCATCAAAGATTATAACTAACCACATTCTCAATAACGCTTAGGTCTCAAGTTTACTCATATCAATGGCATAATCAACTAGCGAGCAATAATAATTAATCTCGGATGACAACACTTTCTCAAAACAATCATAATATGATATAACAAGATGGTATCTCGCTAGCCCTTTCTGAGACCGCAAAACATAAATGCAAAGCACCTTTAAAGGCCAAGGACTGACTAGACATTCTAATTCATGGTAAAAGAGATCCAGTCAAGTCATACTCAATGTAAACTAACAGTAATGGATGCAAATGACAGTGGTGCTCTCCAACTGCTGCTTTTTAATAAGAGGATGATGACTCAACATGAAAGTAAATAGATAGGCCCTTCGTAGAAGGAAGCAGGGATTTGTAGAGGTGTCAGAGTTCAGTTTTGAAATATAGATGAATAATATTTTGAGCGGTATACTTTCATTGTCAACATAACAACCAAGAGATGGCAATATCTTCCATGCTACACACATTATAGGCGGTTCCCAAACAGAATGGTAAAGTTTATACTCCCCCTTCCACTAACAAGCATCAATCCATGGCTTCCTCGAAACAACGAGTGCCTCCAACTAACAAGAGTCCCAGGGGGAGTTTTGTTTGCAATTATTTTCATTTGATTTGCATAAAGCATGGGACTGGGCATCCCGGTGACCTGCCATTTTCTCGTGAGTGAGGAGCGGAGTCCACTCCTCTTGAGAATAACCCGCCTAACATGGAAGATACAGACAGCCCTAGTTGATACATGAGCTATTCGAGCATACAAAACAGGATATTTATATGAAGGTTTAGAGTTTGGCACATGGAAATTTACTTGGAACGGCAGATAGATACCGTATATAGGTAGGTATGGTGGATTCATATGGAATAACTTTGGGGTTTATGGACTTGGATGCACAAGCAGTATTCCCGCTTAGTACAGGTGAAGGCTAGCAAAAGACTTGGAAGTGACCAGCTAGAGAGCGACAACAGTCATGAACATGCATTAAAATTAATCAACACCGAATGCAAGCATGAGTAGGATATAATCCACCATGAACATAAATATCGTGAAGGCTATGTTGATTTAGTTTCAACTACATGTGTGAACATGCGCCAAGTCAAGTCACTTAAATCATTCAGACGAGGATACCACACTATCATACCACATCATAACCATTTAAATAGCATGTTGGCACGCAGGGTAAACCATTATAACTCATAGCTAATCAAGCATGGCACAAGAAACTATGATCTCTAGTTGTCATTGCAAACATGTTTATTCATAATAGGCTGAATCAGGAACGATGAACTAATCATATTTACAAAACAAAAGAGGTCGAGTTCATACCAGCTTTTCTCATCTCTGTCAGTCCATCATATATCGTCATAATTGCCTTTCACTTGTACGACCGAACGATGTGAATAATAATAATAGTGCTCGTGCATTGGACTAAGCTGGAATCTGCAAGCATTCAATAAACAGGAGAAGACAAGGCAATATGGGCCCTTTTGTCAGATCAACAATAATGGATATAAGAGCCACTTTAACAATTTAATTATGGTCTTCTCCTATCGACCCCCAAAGAAAAGAAATAAAATAAAATTATTTACACGAGAGAGCTCCCAACAAGTAAAACAAGAACAGGAAATATTTTTGGGTTTTCTTTTTAAGTACTACTACAAGCATGGAAAGTAAACTAATTAAAAGCTACAACTATTTTTTTTGATTTTTCTTAAGGTTTATCAAACACACAAGAAGAAAGCATAAAAAGGAAATAAACTAGCATGCATGATACAATGAAAAAGTATGAGCACCGACATCTAGCAATGAGTGTGTGAACATAAATGTAATGTCAGTGGGAAATACGTACTCCCCCAAGCTTAGGCTTTTGGCCTAAGTTGGTCTACGGCCACGGTTGGCATGGCTGATATCCATAGTAAAAGTTGGGGTCGTACTAAGATGCAGTGGCTATCGCCTCCTGAGCTGCAGCATGGCGACGAGCGGCCTCCGCCCTCCTCTCGTACTCATCTGCCTCCTCTCTAGTAATAACATATCTTCCTCTTGCCTGATAATCAAAGAAGGCAGGAGCAGGGAGAGTAATATGGACAACACGACATCTATCAAAGATTAAACGATACTGGAGAGGTGATTCATTCCTCTCAACAAACTAGTGGTGAACCATAGCATTAAAGTCTAGGTAAGCAGGGGGTAATTCAATATCATCTTCGCGGATGGCTATACCAAGAAAATTATCTATGCGGGTTGCATAAATTCCTCCAAAGAAATCTCCATTAAATCTATTAAGATGCAACCTACGTGCAACAATGGCTCCCAAATTATAAGATTTATCTCCTAACACAGCACTCCTAAGAATACTGAGGTCAGGGACACACATGTGACATGCCTCATCTTTACCAGTAATGCCTCTACCTATGGAGAGAGCAAAATAATGTATAGCAGGAAAGTGAATGCTCCGTATGGTAGCTTGTGTTATATCTCTAGATTCCCCCGCAGTTATACTAGCAAGAAAATCTCTAAATTCAGATTTGCGAGGATCCCTGATACTACCCCATTGTGGAAGTTTGCAAGCAGTGGTAAAATCCCCTAAGTCCATAGTGTAAGAATTTTCATAAAGATCGAACAGGACAGTTGGGGAATTACGTGAAGATGAAAATTCAAACCTCCTCACAAAGGAACTAGTGAGATAGTGATACTGGCTGCACTTTTCTTCCTCGAAGCTCACAAGATCAGTGTTACGCAAATATGTGTTAAATTCTTCTTTAATTCCCGCTCGATCAATAAAATTTTCCGAAGGCCATTCACAAGGACGCATTGGAGCGTCTCTTGGTGGTTCTTCATCAGCATCACGCATTGCAAGCCTGGGTCCTTGCTTCCTTGAAGAACCACCTTGGAACATTTTCCTAAGCATATTTCTTCCTCTGAAAAATTCTAAAAAAAATTAGTAACTTCAAAATAAAAGTAAACAAAACTCAATAATATTGATAGCAACTACTCCTACAAGTGCCTAGGGCCTATATCATGCATCAATACTACTTGGAACCATATAAACTTGACATGCAAGCTCAAGAACAGGGTCACCTAAGTAGCAAAAATTTGCAATGAATAAAGCACTAGAACAAAAACTAATTGGACCAATGGAGGAGTCACATACCAAGGAACAATCTCCCCAAGCAGTTTTGTGAGAGGTGCTTTGAGCAAGGAGATCGAAAATGGCAGCAAAATGAGCTTGGACTCGGGTTTGAGCTGGATATTCGTGTTTGGGGGAGGAAGAAGGAGTGTGTGGGTGAAAGGATAAGTGGAGGAGGGCCACCGTGGGCCCACGAGGCAAGGGCGCGCCCTCCACCCTCGTGGCCGGGTGGGTGACCCCCCTGGTATGTTCTCAGTGCCAAATATTCTCAAATATTCTAGAAAAAATCATATTTAAATTTTAGGGCATTTGGAGAACTTTTATTTTCGGAGTATTTTTATATTGCACGGATAATCAGATACCAGACAGAAAAATACTATTTTTATTTTATTTAATATAAATAACAGAAAGTAAAAGGAAGGTACAGAAGGTTGTGCCTTCTAGTTTCATCCATCTCATGATCATCAAAAGGAATCCACTAACAAGGTTGATCAAGTCTTGTTAACGAACTCATTCCGAATAACATGGAACCGGAGAAATTTCGAATAACACTATGTTACCTCAACGGGGATATGCACATCCCCAATAATAAGAATATCATATTTCTTCTTGATAGTAGGAAGAGGAAATTCAAAACCTCCAAATATAATCGATGGAATTTTTCCAATAGATTTGATACTATGGACTTGAGGTTGTTTCCTCGGAAAGTGTAGCGTATGCTCATTACCATTAACATGAAAAGTGACATTGCCTTTAGTGCAATCAATAACAGCCCCTGCAGTATTCAAAAAGGGTCTTCCAAGAATAATAGACATACTATCATCCTCGGGAATATCAAGAATAACAAAGTCGGTTAAAAAAGTAACGCTTGCAACTACAACAGGCACATCCTCACAAATACCGACAGGTATAGCAGTTCATTTATCAGCCATTTGCAAAGATATTTTAGTAGGTGTCAACTTATTCAAATCAAGTCTACGATATAAAGAGAGAGGCATAACACTAACACCGGCTCCAAGATCACATAAACTAGTTTTAACATAGTTTCTTTTAATGGAGCATGGTATAGTTGGTACACCGGGATCTCCAAGTTTCTTTGGTATTCCACCTTTAAAAGTATAATTAGCAAGCATGGTGGAAATTTTAGCTTCCTGTATCTTTCTTTTATTTGTAACAATTTCTTTCATATACTTAGCATAAGGATTCATTTTGAGCATATTAGTTAATCGCATACGCAAAAAGATAGATCTAATAATTTCAGCAAAGCGCTCAAAATCCTCATCATCCTTTTTCTTGGATGGTTTGGGAGGAAAAGGCATGGGTTTCTGAACCCATGGTTCTCTTTCTTTACCGTGTTTCGTAGCAACAATGTCTTTCTTATCATAACGTTGATTCTTTGATTGTGGGTTAACAAGATCAACAGCTGGTTCAATTTCTATATCATTATCATTACTAGGTTGAGCATCATCATGCACATTATCATTAACATTATCACTAGTTTCAGGTTCATTACCAGATTGAGTATCAGCATCAGAAATAGAAATATCATTTGGATTCTCAGGTGTTTCAATAACAGGTTCACTAGAAGCATGCAAAGTCCTATCATTTTTCTTTTTCTTTGTTTTAGAAGGACTAGGTGCATCCACATTATTTCTCTGAGAATCTTGCTCAATTCTCTTAGGGTGGCCTTCAGGATACAAAGGTTCCTGAGTCATTCTACCACCTCTAGTCATAACTCTAACAGCATTATCATTATCCTTACTATTAAATTCATTGAGCAAACCATTTTGAGCTTTAAGTACTTGTTCTACTTGAGTGGAAACCATAGAAGCATGTTTACTAATAAGTTTAAGTTCACCTTTGATATTAGCCATATAATCACCCAAGTGTTCAAGCATATTTGAATTGTATTTCTATTGTCTACCAACATAAGCATTAAAATTTTCTTGTTTAACAATGAAATTGTCAAACTCATCTAAGCATTGTCTAGCAGACTTATAACGAGGGATATCACCCATCAAATCTATAGAGAGAATTTACCTTTACTACCTGTGTCGGATTATCAAGACCATGAGTTTCTTCAATAGGTAAAGGATTAAGATCATATGTTTCTTCAATAGGTAAAGGATTAAGATCATATGTTTCTTCAACAGGCGGTAAATTAAGACCATGTATTTCTTCAATAGGAGGTAAATTCTTAACATCTTCAGCTTTAATACCTTTTTCTTTCATAGATTTCTTTCCCTCTTGCATATCTTCAGGACTGAGAAATGGAATACCCCTATTCTTCGAAGTTGGTTTAGGAATAGGCTCAGGAATTGGCTCCGGAGGTGTCCAATTACTTTCATTTGTCAACATATTATTCAATAGAATTTCAGCTTCATCCGGTGTTGTTTCCCCGAAAATAGAACCAGCATGACTATCCAGATAATCCCTAGAAGCATCGGTTAGTCCATTATAAAAGATATCAAGTATTTCATTTTTCTTAAGAGGATGATCAGGCAAAGCATTAAGTAATTGGAGGAGCCTCCCCCAAGCTTGTGGGAGACTCTCTTCTTCAATTTGCGCAAAATTGTATATATCCCTTAAAGAAGCTTGTTTCTTATGCGGAGGGAAATATTTAGCAGAGAAGTAATAAATCATATCCTGGGAACTACGCACACAACCGGGATCAAGAGAATCTATTATATACTTAAGATAGGAGGCAAACGAGCCATCACGTTTGTCCACATATGCTAATATTATTAGCACCGTTTGATCAGAATAATAATGGTTGATATTTAAAGATATTACGTAACATGTGAACGTGTAATATGTACCTAGGTATTGGACTGTCACGTGTATACATATATAAGGCATACGTGATCATATAAAAAAAGTGATATATAAGGCATACATGATCATATAAAAAACATGTGTGTTGAATAGGAAATATATAGAGCCGTAATCCATCAAGGTGCCTACATGCAACAAACGTATACTGGCTGGATCCCTAAAAATATATTACTGTATTGAGATCTAAATAAATTAGGAAAGCTCAATAACCCACGCCAGGTATATAGAATACATAAGAAAATACATGTGATCCATCAAGCCTCGGCTCATCTCCAACTCTGTCACGCACGCCTGAAATCCCACCGGAGCCTGTGACGACATGTGATCCATAAAGCCTCGGCTCATCTCCAACTCTGTCACGCACGCCTGAAATCCCATCAGAGCCCGTGACGCTATCTATGCCGGTGCAGCCGGCGGCAGCAACGAAAGGACAATGATGCTCCGAAGGAACTGTTATAAAAGAAGGCCATGATCCTGCCCAGAGTGTGCAAGATCTCATGCGAGAGGGACGGAGACCCCGGCAAGCTTGATGCATGTTCCTCCGGGCGACAACACCCTCTTAGAGGCTGACATGGGTGCGATAACTTCGCAGCTTGCCGTGGAACGCCTCCCCGTGTGCTCCTTCGGCCACCTCAACACCCACACGAAACAGACTCGCATGGGGCTCGAACGCCGGACAAACTAAGGAGAATTCTTTGGCATGGTTGAAACTCCTTTAGTCCTACCACAGCGCCACCTCTCGAACAATAATCGCTTGAACAAACACATCATCGGATACCACACGCACAGTCGGCGAGAGCATCATGATATCATAGTGGCTAGGGACATGATTGGAACAAGCACTTTTTTCGGAGGCCGCCGATGAGCAAGGAGGGGCCATCCGACCTGTGGCTACTACAGAACAAGCTGGCATCAGCCTTGAACCACAGCTGGTGTGCCAGCTGATGTGCTGGTCCATAAGTGGTGAAACTATATTAGACCAGCAGGCGGCGTATGATCACCGCGAGTCCCAGCTGCACGGTTGCCTAGAAGTCAGAGCGGTTCAATGCCAAGAAGGAACGCCCGCGTTGAGATGGAAGGTGGAAATCACCAACATGGAAATCATCCACCGTGATGCTGACTCCAACAGACCACCGGCTCCGCTGGAATGGTATGTGAGCTTACTGGAACTGCAGCCGAGAAGAGACGTCAGGATGAGCAAAGTGATTGTGTAATATTGATGCATGCATGCATAACATGCGGCGCGTCGGATGTGATAAACGTTTTCTTAGAGTAGTATCAATAGTGAGGAAATGTCAAACAAGTGGACGAGCCGTCAGGTAAATAATACTATATTATCAAATGTAATTTTTTATGATTTTATTTGTCATGCACATTTGTCTTTGTGTGCGGGTAAAAATTTCCATGAAAATTCAAAGAGATTTGCATGATGTTTTTTTAATGTTTATAAGATTATTTTCTCTAGAGCATTCATTTTCTGGGCAAACAAATACTATGTTAATCTTTGTTTTTGCAAGGGAAATACTATGTTAATCTTGACTTCTATATAAATTAACACTTGCTTGAAGCACAAATGCGAACACTTGAAATCCAGCCATTTGGTAATATTAACCATTTTGTGAATTTATAATATTTTCTTTCCCTTAATAGCTTCTACATGAAGCCTCTTCATCGGGTAAAGCTATATGCTGGTGATGAGTTAAATGAATTGGACGTGATGATAGGAGAGAAACTATGCAAGAAATAGAAGCAATGACTTGAGAGTTAAGGTGCGAAGGATGTCTAACAAAAGTGATGACACATGAATATATACCAGGAGTCACTCGATCAACAAAATATGTTCCCAAGCATTATTTTTGTAGACCACCATACATACATCCTTAATGTCACATGCGCTATCATAAATACATAACTACATACAAACACGAGCTCGGAAATGCCCTGACAGAACGATAACATGAATCATATGGCAAAAAAGAGGCAACACAAATTTGTATGCCAAAAAAGCTAGAAGATCAGCGAGTGCTCACTGTGACAAAAAAACATCACAGTTAGACAACCATGCTTCTTTTCAGTGTTACACTTCCGTGCAATCATAACAATTACAGGTGGCTTGCACATAATTGAATAATAAGTTTGTGAACGAATTTATATGTGTTATAAAACTAACGACATAGTAGCATAAAGCATAGTATGATACCCCAACCACGTTTTAAATAAGACTAGGTTATTAGAGAGCTCCACATTGCTATCAGTGTAACTAAGTTAAACTGGACACCTGAATTATATATGAGTTGGGTTTTGTAGAATCAAACAAAGTAAAAAAGTCAGGATTGATACACTATTTGAAGGAAAAAAATTGACAACCATAAGACAAGCAAATAAGATGAGACTACAGCTATAGTTGTTTCACACTAACGATTACTGATGAAACATGACACTAGAAAAATAGCATTGCTTCATGGATAAAGAAGATAGGTGAAAGAGAGGGAAAAGGCAAAAAAATATTGATGTACATACATTTTAAATAAAGTAACCATATCAGGAATCACGACAAAATTTAAATCGTTAGCTATAAATGTGTCTATTGAACATCTTATTTAAATTGATCATATAATAATCGAGGACACATTACTGTCAAACCAAATTTTAGTGCCATTTAACAAATAAACATTTAATGTTAGACTATGTTGGTTTCACACACAGAAAAAATACAAAAATGATAACAAACGGTTTTCTAAAATACATAAATAGTATATTATAAAGATCTAGCCGTGCAAACGCGCGGGTGAACCCGCTAGTTAAACCATATCTTAGCATCACCCTTTAATGAGAATGGAAATATTTTAAGGATATAAAAGTAGCAAGTTCTCTCATCATTAGTGAACAGGGTAGCTATATCATTTAATTTAGTAAGATGTGCCACAACAGTTTCAGATTCATAGCCATGAAAAGGATCAGATTGAACCAAAGTAATTATATCAGGATCAACAGAGAATTCATAATCCTTATCGGTAACACAGATAGGTGAAGTAGCAAAAGCAGGGTCAGGTTTCGTTCTATCATTTAGAGATTGCTGTTTCCATTTAGCTAATAACCTCTTGAGTTAGTATCTATCTTTGCAAGCTAAAATAGCTAAAGAAGCTTCTTTATCAAAAACATAACCCTTAGGAATAACAGGCAAGTCTTCATCGTCACTTTCATCAGTATTATTAGATTCAATATTTTCAATCTCTCCAGCCCTAGCAAGTTGTTGGTCAAGAAATTCACCAAGTGGCACAGTAGTATCAAGCATAGAAGTAGTTTCATCATAAGTATCATGTATAGCAGAAGTGGCATCATCAATAACATGCGACATATCAGAACGAATAGCAGAAGCGGTTTTAGGTGTCGCAAGCTTACTCAAAACAGAAGATGAATCAAGTGTGGAGCTAGATGGCAGTTCCTTACCTCCCCTCGTAGTTGAGGGATAAATCTTGGTTCTTGGATCTTTCAAGTTCTTCAGAATGATAAGTAGATATAAATCCCAAGTGACTCAAAGAATAGAGCTATGCTCCCCGACAACAGCGCCAGAAAATAGTCTTGATAACCCACAAGTATAGGGCATCGCAACAGTTTTCGAGGGTAAAGTATTCAACCCAAATTTATTGATTCGACACAAGGGGGGCCAAAGAATATTCTCATGTATTAGCAGCTGAGTTATCAATTCAACCACACCTGGAAACTTAGTATCTGCAGCAAAGTATTTAGTAGCAAAGTAATATGATAGTAGTGGTAATGGTAGCAAAAGGTAACAGTAGTAAAAGTAATGTTTTTGGTATTTTGTAGTGATGATAGCAATAGCAACGGAAAAGTAAATAAGCGGAGAACAATATACGAAAAGCTCGTAGGCAATGGATCAGTGATGGAGAATTATGCCGGATGCGGTTCATCATGTAACAGTCATAACCTAGGGTGACACAGAACTAGCTCCAATTCATCAATGTAATGTAGGAATGTATTCCGAATATAGTCATACGTGCTTGTGGAAAAGAACTTGCATGACATCTTTTGTCCTACCCTCCCGTGGCAGCGGTGTCCTTACGGAAACTAAGGGATATTAAGGCCTCCTTTTAATAGAGTACCGGAACAAAGCATTAACACATAGTGAATACATGAACTCCTCAAACTACGGTCATCACCGGTAAGGATCCCGATTATTGTCACTTCGGGGTTAACGGATCATAACACATAATAGGTGACTATGGACTTCCAAGATAGGATCAAGAACTCTCATATATTGATGAAAACATAATAGGTTCAGATCTGAAATCATGGCACTTGGGCCCTAGTGAAAAGCATTAAGCATAGCAAAGTCATAGCAACATCAATCTCAGAACATCGTGGATACTCGGGATCAAACCCTAACAAAACTAACTCGATTACATGATAGATCCCATCCAACCCATCATGATGACTATGCTTGTATTCTGTTATGTTTACTTTTGAGTACTCATTCCGCTGCTAGTAGTTCTTCGCTAAGGAATTTCCTCACCGGCAAATTCCTCAGTGAAGAATTTCATAAAAATCGCCTATTCACCCCCCCTCTAGTCGATATAACGCACTTTCAATTGGTATCAGAGCAAGGTACTCCCTTGTTCCATGTGATTTTGGTTTAACCGCCTGGAGTTTTAGTTATGTCGACCGCAGGTATGATCAAGGTCTCTGTTGGGTGTCCTACCTTCGATGGGACGGACTACCCCTACTGGAAGAATAAGATGCGAATGCATCTTGAAGCAATTGATAATGATCTCTGGTATGTTGTGGAAATGGTGTTCCCTCAGTCACACCTTCTCTGAATGCTGCTGATGTGAAGAGATTCAAGCAACTCAACTCTCAAGCGAAGAATATCATATGTGGCCATCTGAGCAAAGGACAATATGGCAGAGTGAGTGCTTTGGAGACAGCAAAGCTTATCTGGGACGGGTTGTCCAAAGTGAATGAAGGAGTCTCAATTCAGCGTGACTCTCGAGTTGATGTTCTTCGCAATCTCTTCAACCGCTTCAAAATACTCGACAATGAAAATGTTCAACAAACCTTCGATCGCCTCACTGACATCTCAAATGAGCTTCAAGCACTTGGTGCCACTGACATCACCGACCATGAGGTGGTGAAGAAATTGCTGAGATTGCTTGATTCCTCATTTGACACTCTGGCATTGATGATACAAGAACGTGCTGATTACAAGTCACTTGATCCCGCTGATATTCTCGAAAGGCTAAATACTCATGAGTTCCAACTTGCTGAAAAGAGAGATCTCTATGGTTCAAGCTATGGCAGAACATGTGCACTGAAGGCCAAGGCAGTATCTGAGTCCGAAGATGAAGACTCTGGTAGCAGCCTTGGTGATTCTGAAGAACTGAGCCATGATCTGGCTCTTCTTGTGAAGAAGTTCCAAAAGTTCTCAAGACGTGGTCGCCTTGGAAGATCCTCAAGGAGCAATGATTCCTCATCCAGTGACTACAAGAAGAGGCTCTGTCACAAATGCACGAAACCTGGACATTTCATTCAAGATTGTCCTCATTGGGAAAAGGAATCAAAGAAGAAGAAATACAAGGATTATAGTTCTGATGATGCAAAGAAAAAGAAGAAATCCACAAAATCCTCAAAGCCTTCATATCACAAGAAGAGTAGCTCCAAGAAGGCCAGGGCATTCATTGGCAAGGAAATGGACTCTGAGGTTGAATCTGAAGAAAATGAGGAAGAGGAGTCATCCGAGGAGTCCGAATTCGGAGTGGCGAGCCTTGCTCTCGCTATTGCATTTGTCAGCAAGTCTATCTTCAACACTGAAGAAAATGACCTCACCAACAAGGCTGATGAAAGGAATGATGACTACGCTCCCACCTATTGCTTCATGGCAAAGGGTGCCAAGGTACTCAAATATACCTCATCTGAATCAAGTGAGAATGAATCTGATGAAAACCTTAAGCCCAACTATTCTAAACTTGCTAAGATTGCTATAAAACAACAAAGGGCTTTAGAAAAGGTTCAAAACATGCTAGACAAAAGTGATGATATGTTGGGTGAAGAAATGGATCGCACTGAAACTTTGACTAAAAATCTTCAGAGACTTCAGTCCAAGCTTGACAAACTTCAAAGTCATCATAAGACTCTCTTATCGAATCATGAGAAGCTTTCTTATGAATTTCTTCAAAGAAAGCAAGACCTTGAGAAGCTAAGAGTGAGTTATGAAGATCTTCAGAAGGAGCACGATTCATTACTTGCTCAACATATCAGCGCATCTCAGGACGAATTTGTTCCTCCATGCTTGAAGTGCATTGAACGTGAATCTACTAATTCTTCACCTGAATGTTCAAATGCTGCTAATGTTTCAAATTCTTCACATGCCTCTGCTATCACTAATTCCTCATCTGAGGACATTGCTAGTATCACTGACGATGTAGGCCTGAAGGAATTGTACACGACAGGCATGTACAAAAGCCTCAAAGGGCATCAGGCTCTTTGTGATGTGCTTAAAAAGCAGATCCTCAATAGGAACCCTAGGAAAGAGGGTATTGCCTTTGAGAGGAAACTCAATGCTGATGGTACATATTGGAAGCCTGAGCAGTACCCCAAAACTACATGGGTTGCTGCAAAGGGAACTCCAGTTGATCCATCTAACTTATCTGGATTTGCATGTGAATCTCCTCATTCTGATGATGAGTCAATTGACTCCAACTATAAACTGTTCAAAAATCAGAATGGTGAAGTATTTGCTAGATATGTTGGCACTAACTGCAGGAACGGCTCCCCTATGAAGAAAATCTGGGTTCCCAAAAGATGCCTTGAAAATCTTCAGGTGAATTTCATCATGACGTCACCTGTGAAGAATACGAACCCCAGATCAAATTCTTCATATGGACCAAACTTCTCACATGGATCATATTCCTCATATGGATCAAAGTTGTTATGAACATCATCGTGCTAACCCGTCTGTTTCGCAGGTAAGATCTAAGGATTATGGATATGTGCATTATTCTTCAAATCATTATGTCCATAAGTCTTCGAAGAATTTCTCTACTTACTCTTATGCTTATTCTAACCCCTCTTATGTGAAACGAAATGGACTGGCTTCTATGCCATCCTTCTCATATGGAGCTCGCAGAATGATGAACTCTTTGCCACCCCTTCAGATGTGGGTGGTGAAGAAAAAGAACTAATCTCTTCTGCAGGGTCAGGTCTCCAGACGTACGTAATCGTCTGAAGAATTTGCTGGAGACCTGAGCATGCCTGATAGGATGCAGGCTAATCATGAAGAAATGAACTTTCATTTCTCATGTCCTCATATTGCTTTATCTGTTCTTTTGCTTGATGAAATTGATCTGATGAATTGATGTCATATTCTTCACTGATGAAGTATATGAGTTTGTAAGCTGCACTAATTCATCTGCAGGATGATCAATCCAAAGCCACTGAATGGGTCCTCAATAGTGGATGTACAAATCACATGACTGGTGACAAGAATCTATTGATGGATGCTCCATTATCTCCATCGCATCTGAAGCATATCATGTTTGCTGACAAAGGCAAAAGTCGGGTATTGGGTCTAGGTAAGGTTGCGATCACTAAGGATCGACACATGGACAAAATCATGCTTGTTGAGTCCTTAGGATACAACCTTATGTCTGTCTTAATGCTTTGTGATCTTGATATGGTTGTTGTCTTTGGCAAGTACCGTTGTGTTGTGGTTATGGAAGCTGACAATTCCAAAGTCTTCGAAGGCTTTAGGAGAGGAGACCTGTATATTGTTGATTTCTCTACAGGACCACAACCAGCCATGTGCTTACTTGCGAAAGCTTCAGAAGGCTGGCTCTGGCATCGACGACTTGGTCATGCAGGCATGAGGAATTTGCACAGCTTGCGAAGAAGAAGCATGTCATTGGCATCGAAAATGTCAAATTCCTCAAGGATCACCTATGCGGAGCCTGTGAAGCTGGGAAGATGACGAAGGCCAAGCATCCAGCAAAGGCTATCATGACCACCACTCGCCCATTTGAATTGCTTCACATGGATCTCTTTGGTCCTAATCATTATTCTGCTATTTCAAATGAAGCATCTTAATATGGCTTTGTTATTGTTGATGATTATTCTCTCTACACATGGGTACACCTTGTTACTTACAAACATGAAGTGCAGGAAGTCTTCAAACGATTTTCCTCGGGGGCTTCAACCAACTTTGGTGTGAAGATCAAGCACATCAGAAGTGACAATGGCACTGAGTTCAAGAATTCTGGTCTTAATGACTATCTTGATGAACTTGGTATTACTCAAGAGTTATCTACTCCTTATACTCCTTAGCAGAACGGCATCGTGGAGCGTAAGAATAGGACTCTTGCTGAGATGGCTCGCACTATGCTTGATGAATACAAAACGCCTCGTCGGTTCTGGACTGAGGCAATTGATACTGCGTGCCACATCATCACAGAGTATATCTTCACAAATTCTTCAAGAAAACTGCCTATGAACTCCTTACTGATAAGAAACCCAATGTAAGTTATTTCAAAGTCTTCGGTGCTAAATGTTGGATTAGAGATCCTCATCACAACTCAAAATTTGCACCGAAAGCACATGAAGGTTTTATGCTTGGTTACGGAAAGGACTCGCACACCTACAGAGTCTTTAACAACGTTCTTCACAAGGTTGTTGAAACTATAGATGTGTGGTTCGATGAAACTAATGGCTCGCAAAGAGAGCACCTACCTACTGTGATAGATGAACCAGTACCTGAGGAAACTACCAAGTTCAAGGCTACTGAGGATGTCATTCCCACTGAAGAATCTACTGAAGAATTTATTCCAGAACATGAAGAACGTCGAGCTAATGCACCTGAAGAAAATGCTGATCAAATTCTTCAACGACAACCAGCTCATCCTCGCATTGCAAAAGAAGTGCAAGTTGAAAAGATCATCAATGACATCAAAGCGCCAAGTCCTCTCACACGCTCAAAAGCTTCACATTTGTCTAAATTTTGTGGGCACTATGCTTTTGTCTCTATTATAGAGCCCACTAAGGTAGATGAAGCATTTTTGGAGCCTGAGTGGATTCAGGCCATGCAAGAAGAATTGCATCAGTTCGAGCTCAACAATGTCTGGGAACTGGTCAAACGTCCAGATCCTCGCAAGCACAATATCATCGGCACAAAGTGGATCTACCGCAACAAGCAAGATGAAAATGGCCTTTTGGTGAGGACTAAGGCACGACTTGTAGCTCAAGGCTACACACATGTTGAAGGAATTGATCTCGATGAAACTTTTGCACTTGTTGCTAGGCTTGAGGCTATTCGCATATTACTTGCTTATGCTAACCATCATGATATCATTTATATCAAATGGATGTGAAAGTGCATTCCTCAATGGTAAGCTTGAGGAAGAAGTATATTTTGCTCAACCCCAGGTTTTGGAGATCCAAAGAATCCTGACAAAGTCTTCAGACTCAACAAGGCCCTTTATGGCCTCAAGCAGGCCCCACGGGCGCGGTATGATACTTTGAAGGAATTCCTCATGACGAAAGGCTTCAAACCCGGTTCACTCGACCCTACTCTTTTCACTAAATCTATGATGGTGAATTGTTTGTGTGCCAAATATATGTTGATGATATTATCTTGGTTGTACTGACCAACGTTATAGTGATGAATTTGCCTATATGATGAGTGAAGAATATCAAATGTCTATGATGGGAGAGTTGAAATTCTTCTTAGGTCTTCAAATTCGTCCACAATGTAACGGCATATTCATATCTCAGGGGAAATACCTCAAGGATGTACTGAGGAAATTCGGCATGCAAGATTGCAAAGGCGTCAAAATTCCTATGCCCACAAATGGCCATCTGTGCACTGATGAAAATGGTATTGACTTCGATCATAAGGTATACCGCTCCATGATTGGTTCTTTATTGTACTTATGTGCATCTAGGCCAGATATAATGCTTAGTGTTTGCATGTGTGCCCGATTTCAAGCTGCACCGAAGGAATCACACCATAAGGCTGTGAAGCATATTCTTCGATATCTAGCTCACACACCACACTTGGATTATGGTACCCCAAGGGCTCGGCTTTTGATCTCATTGGATATTCTGACTCTGACTATGCTGGTGATCGTGTGGACCGCAAGTCAACATCTGGTACATGTCATTTCCTCGGACGATCTTTGGTCTGTTGGTCCTCGAAGAAACAGAACTGCGTATCACTATCTACTGCTGAAGCTGAGTACATTGCCGCTGGTTCTTGCTGTGCTCAATTGCTATGGATGAAGCAAACTCTCAAGGACTACGGCGTCAACATGAAGAATGTGCCTCTCTTCTGTGACAATGAGAGTGCCATCAAGATTGCTCACAACCCAGTTCAGCACTCGAAGACAAAGCACATTCAGATTCGTCATCATTTTCTTCGTGATCATGTGTTGAAGGGCGACATTTCTATTGAGCATGTGAAGACTGAAGAACAGCTAGCCGATATCTTCACAAAGCCCTTGGATGAGAAGAGATTTAGCAAGTTGCGGTGTGAGCTAAATATCCTAGAATCTTCGAATGTTCTTTGAAAAGGACACTCATCCTAACACTTATGCAAAATTGATGACTTAGATGTGCAACACATGAAGAAACGTTTTTCTTCAATCAATGAAGAATAACACTCTTAGTGTGAAGAAATTAACGAAGAATTTGATTCTCAGAACCCTACGATAATTGTACGCGGTGTCTGAAATCATCATTCTTATACGGTGGGTCACGCCACCACCAAAAGTTGAAATTCCTCAATTATTCATATTCTTAAACTTTGCATTGTCTTCACTGCTTCCGTCGTTTTTCTTCATTGGCTATAAATATATAAGTTTATGTCCTCTACAGCATTCACTTATTGCTAATTCTTCAAGTTGGTTTTTCTGCTAAGTGAATGTGATCGGACCCTTCCCCCTCTATGCTATACTCAACCCAATCTATTCACAAATTCTTCATGTGCGTTCTATTTGAAACTCGTTCAAAATCTTCACTGTGTCCTTGTCAGCTAAAGAAATTGCGAATGGAACTTTAAAATCTATCTTATCAAAATTTTCGGATTTACCGCTCAAACCGTTCCGCATCCCACGTTACACTTATCCACTCACCCACGATCGCACACAATCTCCACCTCTCAGTACGTGGGTGACACATGTCAAGCAAATGAGAAGGGTCAGGGGCACGTTCGTCCAATTTCTTTGGGCAAGCAGTTTTTCACCATGGCTATGAATACCCCTCCTTCCCTTCCTCACTTCTTTTACTCCGCTCGATCTCTCTCTCCAGCTCGAGCATATGAAACCCTAGCGCCGCCGCTACTTCATCGCCGTCGGTGAGGAAGAGCTTCACTGCCTCGACCTCGTCGCCGACGTACTCATGCCGATCGCGGAAATCTTCACTCAGCCGCCGCCGTAGCCGTCTTCCTCCGCCAAGTTAGGGCGTGGAAGATCTACACAGACGAACTTCACATCTCCTTACTCCAGTTCGTCGTGTTCTTCGTCCAGGGTAATTAAAAGTTACTTTTACTACCCTCGTTGATTCGAATGATTATCTTCAAAATCTTCAAAGGTGTTTTTCTTCATAGTTTCACACACTAAACACCTCACAAGTCATCTGTTCTTGATTCGTTTCTCTAAGCATCATTTTTCTTCAAGATTCCTCAATTGTGTGGATCTTAGATCTATACAACTCTGGAACCTAAGACAAAGAACGCTTAGTGAAATTCTTCAAGACTCATCTGGTCAAATTCCTCAAACTTGTTCTTTTGAAAAACCCTCTGAGAACGCATATGACCTCTCCAAATTCCTCGCAACTATACTCTGTTCACAGGTACACATGTCAGCTGCTGAATCACTAGGTTCTCATCAACTTAACTCATTTGCAGCGTTCCTCGAAGAAAAGTTGCATACTTCTTCAGAGAATTCAATTGTTCAAATTCCTCAACTGAAGAAAATGGCTGACGGTAAGAAGCCACAGAAGGGAGGAAAGAGGCCTGAGGTAAATACAGCGTTTGAGATCCCTGATGAAATATATGCTGGGTACTGCACACCTACTGAGGAAACCAAGAATGAGCGCAAGGTGCGCATTCAGAAGATAGAGAGGAGATGGGCAAGAGATGGAGGGAGTACAGATATGTCACTCCTAAGTATATGAAGAAATTCGCACTCAATCCTCCATGCCCAAGAGCTCCATTAGCACCTGGCCAAATCGCTGATCCCACCAGCCTCAAGCGCGGTGAGGACTATCCTGATGAATGGGCCAAGCGCCAAGCCAAGTTGGCTAAGCAAGCCAAAGAAGCAGTGAGGAAATTCAATGAAGACTCTGCTGCTGCTGCTGCCTCTGCTGAGGCCTTTGCTGTCAAGCCAAAGAAGGCTATGTCAAAGAAGCCTGCGCGCAAGCCAAGTGCTTCACCAACAATGCCCTCAAGGCCAAGTTCCTCAGCAATGCCTTCACGGCCAGAATCCTCAAAGCCCTCACGGCCAATTCCTCATGCTGCTCCTGTTCCTCCAAAGTCCTCAGCTCCTCCGCCTAAGCCCTCAGCTGTTCCGACTAAATCCTCAGCACCTGTGCATCTCGCCTCGTGCCAAAGGACTGCAGGCATCTCCATTGCCTCAGGTGTCTCAGCTAGTTCCTCAGCTGCACCAAGTTCCTCAGCTGGCCCCTCACTGCTGAAGACAAAGGCCACTGCTGGACGAGGTCCTCGCCCAAGTCCTCAAAAGAAACAAGTCGCTTTCCAAGTACCGTCTGAAGAAGACGAAGCTGATGATGATGAACTTGCAGAAATCATCAGAGACAGGCAAGTCAGGGCCGCTAGAGCCAAAGGATCAGAGGTGCCACTGCTTTTGGATCCCAAGTTGATCCTCGACTACATTGATGTCTGGCACAAGGACCCCAACACTCCCATGCCTGACTTCAAGCTGACTCCTGGCCAAAGTCACATGCTGACCCACTTCATTCAAGAAGAAAAGTGGAAATTTGAGAAGGCCAGGCAGATCAAGAAAGCGCAGTACAAGAAAGAGCGCTATCTGAAGAAAAACATTGTCTCTATGACAACTGAAGAACTTGTCACTATTCAGACTGAGATCAAGAAACTCAGTGATGACTTTGACGCATATCGCGCTGATTGGCTTGGAGCCAAGGTTCGTTTTGTGAAACTTGCGGATAACTTCACTTCCAATGTTGCAGCCCCAACGCAACAGGAAATTCCTCAGGCTGAAGCATCTGCTCAGCCTACTGAAGAAAATGCCAGCACCGCTGATGACAATCAGGCTGCTGAAGAAAATGTGAGTTCCAGGGCTGATGACTGCATTCCAGCCACTGAAGAAATTGCCAGGGCACCCACTAGTGGTGCGCCTGAAGAAACTGAAGAACTCAGGGCAACTGCATCAGTTGTGCCTGAAGAACATCAACCAGATTCCTCAGCTGCTCCTGCACCAACTTCAACTCCAATCCTTCCATCTGCATCAGATGTGAAGAAGACCAAGGCTGCAGAGTGTGCTGCTGTGAAGAAAAGGAAAGCATCAGTTGCTTCAGATTCTTCAGCTCCGAAGAAAATGAAGCCTATGACAAGTTCATTTGCAAATCCCATTGATGTTGTTCCCATCTCAACCAGGCCATCAAAGGACCTTGTTCCTTTTGGTGAAGAATACGAGATCCCTAGCGGATCTGATGAAGAAAGTCATTCTACTGCTTCGTCAGAGCAGATTGATGAAGAAATTGAAGTGGATGCGATCCCTTCAACACCTATCATCTCCTTGCCTATGCCTCAGTTCACAGCTGAAGAGGCTGGCATTGAAGAAATGGAAGATGAAGATGTGGACGTTGGCTGCTCCACACCTGTAATCAGTGATGAATTCTGGGAAAGTCAGCATCCAAACTCTCCAATGTTCACCCCTCTACAGCAAATTCCTCAGTCCCCCACACAAACTGTACAAATGGGCTCTGAAGAAACTCATCCCACTGCATCTGTCCATGAGGAAATTCCAGCCACTAGCGCTGAAGAAACTGCTGCTGCTGAACAACCAACGACGCAGACTGCCACTGAGGAGGAACCAGAAATTCCTCAGCCTAAAGAACCTGCGATTGAGATTCCTGAGGTCGTGATGCAACTCACTGACACTCCTCTGCCGAAGCCAAAGGATCCATTCTCACGCAAGCAAAAGTTCAAGGCTGATGATTTCTTCGGCGAGCACGTATTCTTCGAAGATTACAACCCATATAACTCTGCTCGCATTAGGAAGAGGCGTTTCTGGACTGCTAGTCAAGCCAATTTCTATTCCTCAGTGATGTTCAACAAGGAGAAGATCTTCTACCATGAGCATATTCCTCACGTGGATATGGAATCTCTGTCGTGCTTCGCACAAGTCCTCAGTGTTCTTCACGACGCTGGACTGCTAAACTTTTGCTCTGACATCTGCGATTGGAATGAAGAACTGATTCTTCAATTCTATGCAACGCTGCACATCACCGGAGATGCTGAAGATGTGAATTCATGGGTGCTGGACTGGATGTCTGAAAACACTCACTACACTGCACCAGCCTCTGAATTGCTTCGTGCTCTACCACTCAGTCCTCCCCTTGAAGAAGCTCGCTGCATCTACAGTGAACCTGAGCTCACACATCATTACATGCAGGTGCTGATGAAACCTTTGAAGCCAGGTCAAGCACCAAGAACCAAATTCCTCGTGAAGGAATTGTTGTACATGCCCAGAACTGTCTATCGTATTCTTACGAGGACAATCAGTCCTATCAAAGGCCACGACTCATCTGATGAGGAAATTGTTGGCATCATGAAGAATCTGGTATTCAACATCGTTCATGGCATTCCTGTCAATTATCACGATTTCTTCATGAGGACTATGGCAAATGTTGCACTGTCTCCGTTTGAGCTGAAGCCTTATGCACCTTGGATTATGAGATTCCTCAGGACAAGGTCTTCACTCAACTACAAAGCTGATTTCCAGAATCACCTCAGCTACTTGCCCCCAATTGAAGTCCTCAAGCAGACATATTCCTTAGTTGATGGAAAGGGCAAGGCACCAGCTGTAATAGATGAAGGCATTCGTCCATTGGATGGTCAGTTTCGCAAAGCTGCATCTTATTCCACCAATGATGACTCTGCCACACATGACTCTGCCAATGCACCCAAGTCCACTCCTCAAGCCACTGCTCCGCGCGTGATGACTGACCGTGAACTTCTGCTTAGTCTTCACCAGAAGGTGGATCGAAATCACAAATGGGTTAAGCGTCAGTTTGGTTCACTTCTTCACAACATGACTGCCACACACAATGCAGTGAAGAAAAACCACTACTACCTCCATCAAGTCTTTGGTCGCACCTGGGCAATCCTGTCACATCTGTATGGTGAAGAAGATCTGAAGAAAATGGGTCTCAAAGAAGATTTTGACTGGTCTGCACCTCCACCGAAGAAATTCAAGAAGGTCAAGGTTCCTTCTCTGGTGGCCAGCTCATATTCTTCATCGCGCGACACTGATGAAAATGAAGACTTGGACGACACTGCGGCAGGCACTACTACGACAAACGACCCCAACAACGCTGGCGCTCCTTCATCAACTTGATATTCTTTAAGGGCGTTAGTCCTCATATTCGATCCTTTTGGTCATTTGATGACAAAGAGGGAGAATTTTGAGTTAGTCTTCAAGCGGGTCTTTCTATATGGGCGTTTTTTTGTTAAGTTACAACTCTCGTTCTTCTGAGACTTTATGGATCGAGTTGTAAACTTAAACCTGGTGGTGCTCTGATACTTTTGATATGTTTTGTTGCATGCTTATTCCTGATATATGCTAATGCACGCATGCTGAATTACATCAGTCACCCTATTTCATCATGCATTTCAAATTCTTCATTGTGATATGTCAAATGCGTGTATGAATTACAAGATATAGGGGGAGATCTCCATGATTCAACTCTTCAAGTGTGCATTGCTTCAAAAGCAAATTCCTCACTATGCACATCTTCAGGGGGAGTTCTTCTATATCTTGCAATCAAATTCCTCAATATCAGTAGTTACACTTCATATGTTTATCCCCGTTGAAAACTTAACCTATATTGTCATCAATCACCAAAAAGGGGGAGATTGTAAGTGCATCTAGTGCCCCTTAGTGATTTTGGTGTATTGAAGACTTATAGGTTAAGGGACTAATGCGTTTGTGAGTGTACACAGGTCTATAAGTCTATGAGGAGTTTGATATTTACAGAGAAAGTCGACCCCTAAAAATGAAGTTCTTCGACTGAAGACTTTGGATCTCTAAGACTTTCTGAAGACTTTGAAAGTGAAGAAATTGGTGTGACCTTGAAGACTTGGTATTCGTTCGAGGAACATGAAGCGTGAAGACTTTTGTTTTCGTAGTTTCATTTTCTCTTTCTTGAGTCATAGGAAACACCGTACTGTTAAAGGGGGTCGAGGAAATACTAAGGAAAATTTCCACGTGATGCTCAACTCAAAATCCTACACCTACCAATCCCTTCGAGTGAAGCCATTGGAAATCTCATATAGTTCAGTCAATTTCTTCAGTGATAGAGACGAAGTTCTTCTGGTCTCTGAGGAATTTGTCCTGACTGAGGAGTTAGGAATTCGCCAGTGCGGATTGCCTACACAGTGAGGAACATGATAGCCCTGAGGATTTTGCTACTCAAAATTCTGACCGTTGTTGTGCTATGCGCCAGCTGTCCCAAAATATCTATCCACCTAACGGTCATATCATTGAAGGGCATTTATGTCTTATCATGTCGGGCTGCTCCCTAGGCTATAAATAGCCGCCCCCTACAACCACTAGCTGGTTGGCTGCTCCGAGAGAAACTGACACTTGTCATTTGAGAGCAACCCATCCTCCGAGGACTTTGAGCGAAAATCATCAAGTGAGGAAAAACCCAAAACCCAAACACCTACAAACCCCAAGTGATTGAGCATCACTGAAGAGATTGATCCTGCGTGGATCCGACGCTTGTTACCTTTGAAGACTGTGCTTCTTCCAGACGGTTAGGCGTCATGGTCTAGAGCATCCAAGAGGAATTGTGGATCGCCGAGTGACCAAGTTTGTGAAGGTTTGGAAGTCGCCTGAAGACTTACCACGAGTGATTGGACGAGGTTTGTGTGACCTTATTTCAAGGAGAATACGGTGATGACTGGGTGTCCTGAGCTGCGTGTTCACGACTGGGTGTCCGGGACTGTGTGTCCTCGAGTTTAAATACTCAGACGCTCCAACCAGACGTACAACTGAGACAGCAGTTGGAACTGGTCTACCAAATCATTGTCTTCACCAAGCATACTGGTTCCATTTCCTCAACTCTTTCATTTCCTCATAATTGTGTTGTGTACTTGTTCATATCTGTGTTTGAAGACTTTGACTGAAGACTTTCTCAATTTCCTTAGTTCAATTTCTTCAGTCTGTTTGTCTTCATCCTGTGTTATCATGTGCTTACGCTTCTGTACTCCCTGCCTGTCTTCATTTCATCATGATGACTATGCTTGTATTCTGTTATGTTTACTTTTGAGTACTCATTCCGCTGCTAGTAGTTCTTCGCTAATGAATTTCCTCACCGGCAAATTCCTCAGTGAAGAATTTCATAAAAATCGCCTATTCACCCCCCTCTAGTCGATATAACGCACTTTCAGAGCTTGAAGTGGCTGAATGCGTCGTCTGAGGAAGACCTCCAGCAGATCCATGCGAGTCACACCATCATGAATGAGCTGGACCACTCGCTCGACCAGCACTGTCATTGTCATATCACGGGTTCTGGCAAAACCCTTAAGGTTCGAACACTGGTGTGCGTGCAAAGATCTCCCCCCTATCGATCCGCGTCCTAACTTAGCCTAGATCTCACGAACTAACTCGACGAACTCGCAACACAAAGGACACAAGATTTATACTAGTTCGGGCCACCGTTGTGGTGTGATACCCTACTCCAGTGTGGTGTTGGTGGATTGCCTCTTGGGCTGAGGATGAACAGTACAAGGGGAAGAACAGCCTCTTGAGGTTGAGATGTTCTCGTGCTTGGTGCACTTGTGTGGCTGGGGATGACCTTGATGATCTGTGTCTCTGCCTATGGTGGTGGCTAGTGCTATTTATAGAGGCCCTGGTCCTCTCCCCAAATATTGAGCGGGAAGGGAGCCAACAACGGCCAATTTGAAAGGGGGCAGCTAGTACAAGCTATCCTGACAAAAGGTGGTCTTCGCCTGCCAAAGGTTCTGGTGGTGACGCCGTCCTGGGCTCCATGGTGACCTTCGTCCTTCCAGTCTTGGTCTCGTTGCACCAATATGGAAACCTTTGCTTGATGCCTCGGTACTCCGCGCCTGCGCTTGCCCCCTTAGCACCGAAGAGGAAACAAGGATGTTGCGCGCGCTGGCGCCTGCCTGGCGCCCGCCTAGTCTCGATCGTCATGGATTACGTCACGAGAACCTCGCGAGGTTTGCCCGACCTTGAACTCTCTGTGCCTCACGAGCCAGCCTAGTGAGGCCGCTCCTGAGGAGGTCTTGTGTCGTTTGCCTCGCGAGGCTTGGCCCCTCACGAGGGTCTTGATTCCTTGTTGGTGAAGATGGACCATACAGGCCTGCCAGCAAAGCCACGCTGTGGGCCGCAGGCAGGCAAGTCTGGGGACCCCCGTTCCTAGAACGCCGACAGTAGCCCTCGGGCCCAAGGCGCGCTCGGGCTTGGCTTCGAGGCAAAGCCAAGGGTCAAGTGTGAAGCGCTGCGGGCCCTTATAGCCTGCGGCCTCGGTCGACGCATGGCGGTTGATTGGATGTGGGCGTCACCGCTTCCCCATGCTGCCTCGGCAACTGCCCGACGTGGCAAGTCCTTGCGACATGCAAGGAAAATCATCATTACCTGTGATTGTGGGGGGTGCTAGTTGGCCTTCTCCTGGTATAAATGGGAGGGGGCGGAGCCCCCATCGCCCATCTCCCCTCTGCCTCTTCCGCTTCTTCTCCTTCCTTGCTCCTCTCCCGTCACCAGTGGCGCCGTCAAGGAGGTTCATCGCCACGGAGAAGGGGAAGGCCCCTCACGAGGGACCCGGCTCTCCGGTGCCCAAGCATGGATGCAGCCGTCCCCGCAAGCACACCGCAACCCCCACCACGGCTACGCGCGGCCACGGTGGTGCCTCTTCGCGGGGCAGGGGTCGCTCCGGTTGTGTTGGTCCCGTTGATGAGGGGAGGCGCGCCATGGTCGCGCGGCCTCCCTGGCCACGCTTCCACTCGGCAGAGATGCTACCAGAGTTCATTGTCTGGTCAGAGAACCCGGCTGGCAACTGGCTTCAGCTCCCGCGCTTCCTCGCTGACGAGCTGCCGGCCTTAGGTCCTGGCAGGCTTTGGCTGCAGGCAGACGGCTGCTGCAGTAGGGCCTCCAAGGTTGCGGTCGAGGTCTCCGCCGCAGGAAATGTAGCTCTGGCCCGTGGTTGGTAGACGTTCGCCCGCGCGCATGGCCTGGGCAGGCGGTGCACCCTTCACTTCAAGTACGATGGCGACGTGACCCTCTATGTGAGGGTGTTTGGGGAAGATGGCCGCCGCGTCGGGTGCTGCCCCGAGGTGAATGACGGTGAGGAGGTGCTCGGCCTAGGCGACAGCCGCGACGAGGATGGGGGCGAACCCGCCCTTGGCGCCGACCGTGTCTCGTCCGACTATGGCAGGTCTTCCCCCATCGACAGCTCCAGCAGTAGTGGCTACGAGCAGCCGCCACGCCGCCGTGCCCGCTTTGAAGACGGTGGTGGGTCGTCTCGTCGTCGTGCCTCCGTGAAGCACGAGGAGGGGTCCAGCTGAGCCCAGGAGGGCGCTGGGGCCTGCACCCGTGAACCGCTGTTGGTGCCGTTTCTATTTTGTTCTTCTTTTCCTTCCTGCATCAGAAAGAAACCAGAATGGGCCCCGGAGGGGCGTGTATCGAACTATGATTTCAATCATTATGCTATGTTTGCCATTCATGTGTCGTGTCGTAGCATTATCGTTTTATGTAGGGATAACTTAGCTCGACTTATTTTGAGTGACCTCCTCCTCACGAGGCGCTCGCTTCCTAGTGCTTGTCGAGGCCTCCTTGACCCGATATGCGCTTAGGAACTGCAAAAAATTCATAAGAGGTTTATCGCTCACCCGGGGTTTGGTTATAGGCGCTGTTGGCCTTGATTCGGTGCTTCGCGTTGATAACCCACAAGTATAGGGGATCGCAACAGTTTTCAAGGGTAAAGTATTCAACCCAAATTTATTAATTCAACACAAGGGGAGCCAAAGAATATTCTCAAGTATTAGCAGCTGAGTTGTCAATTCAACCACACCTGGAAACTTAGTATCTGCAGCAAAGTATTTAGTAGCAAAGTGATATGATAGTAGTGGTAACGGTAGCAAAAGGTAACAGTAGTAAAAGTAATGTTTATGGTATTTTGTAGTGATGATAGTAATAGAAACGGAAAAGTAAATAAGTGAAGAACAATATACGGAAAGCTCATAGGCAATGGATCAGTGATGGAGAATTATGCTGGATGCAGTTCATCATGTAACAGTCATAACCTAGGGTGACACAGAACTAGCTCCAGTTCATCAACGTAATGTAGGCATGTATTCCGAATATAGTCATACGTGCTTATGGAAAAGAACTTGCATGACATCTTTTGTCCTACCCTCCCGTGGCAGCAGGGTCCTTACGGAAACTAAGGGATATTAAGGCCTCCTTTTAATAGAGTACCGGAACAAAGCATTAACACATAGTGAATACATGAACCCCTCAAACTACGGTCATCACCGGTAAGTATCCCGATTATTGTCACTTCGGGGTTAACGGATCATAACACATAATAGGTGACTATAGACTTGCAAGATAGGATGAAGAACTCTCATATATTGATGAAAATATAATAGGTTCAGATCTGAAATCATGGCACTCGGGCCCTAGTGACAAGCATTAAGCGTAGCAAAGTCATAGCAACATCAATCTCAGAACATAGTGGATACTAGGGATCAAACCCTAACAAAACTAACTCGATTACTGTTGGGGAACGTTGCAGAAAACAAAAAAATTTCCTACATTTTCACCAAGATCCATCTATGAGTTCATCTAGCAACGAGTGATCGGTTGCATCTACATACCTTTGTAGATCGCGAGCGGAAGCGTTCAGAGAACGGGGATGAGGGAGTCGTACTCGTCATGATCCAAATCACCGGAGATCCTAGCGCCGAACGGACGACACCTCCGTGTTCAACACACGTACGGTCAGCGTGACGTCTCCTCCTTCTTGATCCAGCAAGGGGGAAGGAGAGGTTGATGAAGATCCAGTAGCACGACGGCGTGTTGGTGGATGCAGCAGTCACCGCAGCAGGGCTTCACCGTTCTTCTGCGAGAGGGAGAGGTGTAGCAGGGGAGAGGGAGGCGCCAAGACTTCAGGGTGCGGCTACCCTCCCCCCTTTATATAGGCCCCCTAGGGGGTGCGCCGGCCCTAGGAGATGGGATCTCCTAGGGGGGCGGCGGCCAAGGGGGAGGAGTGCCCCCCAAGGCAAGTGGAGGCGCCCCCTCCCCTAGGGTTCCCAACCCTAGGCGCATGGGGGGCCCAAGGGGGGGGGGGCGCACCAGCCCACTATGGGCTGGTTCCCTCCCCACTTCAGCCCATGCACTACTAGGAAAAGGGCTATAGATAGGATTGATACTAATGGCGCACCATGGAAGCAGTGCGCCACTACTATATACTAATGGCGCACCGGTTGGTGATGCGCCATTAGTGTGGAAGACACTAATGGCGCACCAGAAACTGGGTGCGCCACTAGTATTAAATTGTTTTTTTCCATTTTCCATACATACTAATGGCGCATCAGGTCGGGGGTGCGCCATTACTAGTTCTATGTAGTAATGGCGCACCAAGCAGACAGTGCGCCATTACTGTAAAAAAATTATTCTTTTTTTTTTGCAAAACTACTAATGGCGCATCGTTTCACAGTGCGCCATTACTAGTTTAAACTAGTAATGGTGCACTATTACCCGGTGCGCCATTAGTATATATATTTATTTATTTTTACTTCAAGATTCACGCGTTTCACTCGTTGTTTAAACTAGTAAAGAGCACAACTCATGTTTCACGCGTTGGTTCAAGCAGAAGCTTCTGTCGTACCCTTTACATGAAGATTCTTCCGCGGAAGAACAACTCATGTTCGCCTTGTCACAGGACGCCGAGCACAACCTGATGACCTATGAGGCGTACGATATCAAATTTGAACTCATGAATATTTTTAAACTCATGAATATTTTTAAATTTCATGGGCACTTTTCGAATTCATGAATATTTTTTCAAATTTGATGAATATTTTTAAATCTCGATCGCTATCCCCCTTCATCTCGATCTCGATCCCCCCCCCCCCCGCACCCTCCCCCGCTAGCTCCACCGCCGCCGACGACCCACCGCACCCTCCCCCGCTCCACCGCCGCCGCCGACCCACCGCACCCTCCCCGGCCCGCTCCACCGCCGCCGAACACCCCCCGCACCCTCCCCCGCTAGCTCCACCGTCGCCAACGACCCACCGCACCCTCCCCCGCTCCACCGTCGCCGCCGACCCACCGCACCCTCCCCGGCCCGCTCCACCGCCGCCGAGCACCCCCATTTGATGATATTTTTTCTTATTCATAAAAAAATTATTACTGTTTTTATAAAAAAATATTAAAAATAGCAACAAAAAATAATAATAATAATAATAAACATACTAATGGCGCACCGCTCGTGTAGTGCGCCATTGCTATCTAAAAAACATTCTAATGGCGCATCGCTCTGGGATGCGCCATTGCTATCTAGAAAAAACATTCTAATGGCGCACCGCTCGTGGGTGCGCCATTAGTAGCCCGACCCCTTCGTCCCTCCCTCTCTCCAGATCTAGCCCCCCCACCCCGCGCTGCCCCGCCCCACGTCGCCGCCGCCCCTACGTGCGCCGCCGCCCCCGCGCCCCCACCACTGCAGCTCCGCCATAGCTGACGCCTCTGTGACTTCGCCGTTGCTGACAGCCTCCCCGCATCGGCCCCTGCCCTCCGCCGCCTCTATCTCAGTCCGGGCACGGGGTGCAGGACGACGACCGCGGCCGCCGGCCTCCCCACGACCAACCGAGGCGCCCAGGAGGCCTCCCCGACGACCAATCGAGCCATCCCTTCGACGCCGCCGCCGCCAACCCCAACCCCTCCGGTGATCGGCCGCGCCCGCCCAGGTACCTCTCCTCCTTCCTCCTTCCTCCCTCTCCTCCTTCCCCATGGAGAAAATGATATAGCTCCTCCTACAACATGTATAGATCAATCAGTTCAGTTCTAGTGCTGCTGGACTTTTGCACCATACAAAAATGTACTACTAGTTGAAAATCTTTACTTGAGAGAGCTTCATAAGTAGAAGGTTCCAAAGAATAAAACCAGTACTAGCACACTAGCACAGTAGTACTGCCACCTCCTAGAGTGTTGAAAATCTTTACTTGAAAGCCTGCAAATGCATGTACACACAGGTAGGGAATGTAAGATGAAGCATGTACTTTACCAACTAATCTAATCGGCTGGCACAAAGTGAAAACCAAAACAATAGTTAATCAAGCAGAGGTAGATTAGATTAGATGGCAAAAAGCACAAATGTCCCTGCCTATCCATTTTTTTCTCAAGTTGAGCTGGTAAGTTTCAGATGTTCAATGATGCTGTAGGAAAAAATTGGATGAAGAAGGATGTGTGTGGCTGCCTGAGAGAAGTATTTGCACAAACAAATTATAATTAATGTGTTGATGAAATTTTGGGTTTTCAAATTGGAACCAAAAACCAACCCATACCTTTAGACTCTTTTGGAATTTCCTGAACATTTTTTTGTTTGCTCCCTTTCACTGTTTGGGGACTTTTGACTTCAGAATGAACCTTACTAAGATTCAATTAAGACTAATTAACTGCATTTGATGTCACTATATTCTATGAATAACTTCAGTTATGATCTGTACTGGAAAACTTCAGTTAACACTCATTTTTCAGTTAACTCCTTACTGTTCAGATCATATTTTGATTGTCAATAATAGTGGACTTTTAAGGCTTTCTTAGAGGCAATACTAGTGGATTTTAGGCTTTTTTACATGCAATAATAGTGGAATTTTAGGCTTTTTTGGAGGAGTGTGTTTCATGCCGGCCTACAGTGATGAATTAGTCAGAGGATTGTGCCTTAGGATTGTGCCAAAGCTACCCATTGTATCTATTTGCTTGTCCTTCAAATAGGGGCAAGACTGTTACAGAAAAATTACTTGCAAGCATATTGTGATTTACTTGCAAGCATATTGTGCCTTAGTTACAGAAAAATTACTTGCAAGCATATTGTGGTGACCCACACTCTGTTGGTTCACACTCATTGAGTTCGCTCGTGAAGGGCCGCTGCTGCTTGAGGCCCTTGAGAGGCCCTTCGTGTCGTGATGATTTTGCAGGTACCCCGAGAGGCCCTTGAGTTTGCCGGAATGTCGATTAACTTCCGTTCCGGCAAATTCGGGTACTCCATATGTCCTATTTCAGCAAAGGTCATGCTGAAATTTTCCGTGAATTTTAGCATGACTTTGCTAAAAATCGGACATATGGGGTGCTTGCTACTAATGCATGGGCCGGGGTATCTTAGTACTTAATTAAGTAGGATCAACTGCCCCTTTATTCTTGCTGTATTAAACCATAGGTGGCAATAGAGCCAAGTGATTAGTGCCAAGTGATTAGGCCCAACCTAGGGTGCCTCGGCATCGATAAACCCTAAATGATGAAAACTTAACTTGGCTGCCCCAGATGCCTCGGTGTCGATGAGAACCTAAATGATGTACGCTTAGGCTTTTAGGGTGCCTCGGCGTCGACAAACCCTAAATGATGAAAGCTTAGGCTTTTAGGGTGCCTCGGTGTCGACAAACCCTAAATGATGAGACCATGATCTTGTTCCTTGACAATAACCAACTTTTTGACCAAACTTTTTTCCTATTTAGAGCGAAACATGGCCCACAACGATGAGGCCGGTGGTTCGGGCGGCAAGCAATTCTGGGAGCTGTCCCAGGATATGTCGTCATCATCATCGGACGACGAAAGTCTCCCAGCGGAGTGCGACTGGTGCTACGACAATCGAGGTCTGTGCGACATGCCTCACCTGGACGATGATCGGCGCTTCAGCATTAAGCTCGAGGAGACCTTCGAAGTTGAAACGGTACACAACAACGACAAGTGTTATTTTCATAATTAAGCATGACTTCAACTATTTCAACGTGTAATTTTCATCTTTTACAATTCGAGTATAGCTTATCCCATGCCATGCAAGACGCTATGTCTTGGAGAGGATGGATTTTGAAGACCATGTAATTTCTGAAACAAAGAAAATTCACCTAAGGACTCATCACGATGTGGACTTTGAAGTAAATCTATATAATTCTGAGCGTAACCCATTTTGGTTGCAAAAATTGGGAAGCATTTTGCAAGATGTATGGTTTTGATGAGGGTATGCTTATCACCATGGATCTTGGTAATCCTGACATCAACCAAGACAATATGGACATTTGGGTCCTTGTTGATACGCCTCCAGTTCTACCACTATGTGAGTTTCTCAAACATAGTTATTAGCTAATTTATATTGTTTATTTCAAAATAGTTGATAGCTTATTTTTATTGTTCAAAGAATGTGCGGGAGATGGTAGACAAAACCCACTACACCGATGGCTCCGAATTAACAACTTACAAGGAGAAAAATCATTTGGTCGGATTTTGTACTGACATTGAGAAATACAATATCTACAATCAAACTCCTCAACATTATGGTAAATACGTGCCACTAGTGCATGTGTTCAACTACGGTAACTACCTTGGACATACCCTGGTAAGATTTTTACTATTACGACATCCGTGCATCTTTTGCATACTTCTAAAACCAGTACATCATTGCTAACTATGAAGTTATTACTATGTTTTTCAATAGATAATCCCAGAGAATTGTGTGCCTCATATGATGTATCTGAAAGGTAGTGTTAATGTTTTGAACATACAGCCAGGTCATCCTACGAATCTCAACTGTCCATACGAGATTTCTAAAATAAGTGGAGACATGAAAATCAAAGGATGGAAAAAATGTATGGATAGTCGTAAGGAGCTTCTTGGAAGCAAAAGGAAGCGAAGCGCAAGAATTGGAGACAGGATGTTCTCCATTCTCCATAATGGAGAGTCAGGGTCTATATTGTTTTATGCTATTTTAGCTTGAATAGGGTATTTAGGTCCTGCCTAATACTGATGATCATGTGCTAAGAACAATTAAGTAGGGTTGGTTCAAAGACTATCAAGATGATGATCGTATGACTTGTTATGAATAACGAGTAGAAGTTGTATGATGATGATTAGTAGGACTTGTTAGGATTAGTATTACTTCCGACAAACTCGATACTCGCGGTCTTGAGACTTGTAATGTTTTATCTTTGTTCGGTCTTTTGAATTCGGAGACTAATATGATGAATTGTATTCGGAGACTAATCTTCTATTGTATTCGATGAATCTGATGTTGTTGTGTGCTGCTGTCTATATTCTGTCTAATAATATATTTTATATTCTGTCTAATGATATATTTTGTAACCTGCGCAAAAATCAGAAAAGGAAAAAACCAAATATTCATACTAATGGCGCATCACCACCAGGTGCGCCATTAGTATGCCAAAGGATACTAATGGCGCATCAACAGAGAATGCGCCATTAGTATGACAAAGCCATGCTTACGTATGGCCCCCCGGGAGGCACACTAATGGCGCATGCTGTTACATACTAATGGCGCACTACTAATTGCGCACTATTAGTAGGCCTTTTCCTAGTAGTGATGGGGCCCTCCGGGATGGGTGGCCCCACCCGGTGGACCCCCAGGACCCTTCCGGTGGTCCCGGTACAATACCGTTGACCCCCGAAAGTCTCCCGATGGTCGAAACTGCACTTCCTATATATAATTCTTCACCTCCGGACCATTCCGGAACTCCTCGTGACGTCCGGGATCTCATCCGGGACTCCGAACAACTTTCGGGTTACTGCATACTCATATCTCTACAACCCTAGCGTCACCGAACCTTAAGTGTGTAGACCCTACGGGTTCCGGAGACATGTAGACATGACCGAGACGACTCTCCGGTCAATAACCAACAGCGGGATCTGGATACCCATGTTGGCTCCCACATGCTCCTCGATGATCTCATCGGATGAACCACGATGTCGAGGATTCAAGCAACCCCGTATACAATTCCCTTTGTCAATCGGTACGTTACTTACCCGAGACTCGATCGTCGGTATCCCAATACCTTGTTCAGTCTCGTTACCGGCAAGTCACTTTACTCGTACTGTAATGCATGATCCCGTGACCAGACACTTGGTCACTCTGAGCTCATTATGATGATGCATTACCGAGTGGGCCCAGAGATACCTCTCCGTCATACGGAGTGACAAATCCCAGTCTTGATCCGTGTCAACCCAACAGACACTTTCAGAGATACCCGTAGTATACCTTTATAGTCACCCAGTTACGTTGTGACGTTTGGTACACCCAAAGCACTCCTACGGTATCCGGGAGTTACACGATCTCATGGTCTAAGGAAAAGATACTTGACATTGGAAAAACTCTAGCAAACAAACTATACGATCTTGTGCTATGTTTAGGATTGGGTCTTGTCCATCACATCATTCTCCTAATGATGTGATCTCGTTATCAATGACATCCTATGTCCATAGTCAGGAAACCATGACTATCTGTTGATCAACGAGCTAGTCAACTAGAGGCTTACTAGGGACATGTTGGTGTCTATGTATTCACACATGTATTACGATTTCCGGATAACACAATTATAGCATGAATAAAAGACAATTATCATGAACAAGGAAATATAATAATAATCCTTTTATTATTGCCTCTAGGGCATATTTCCAACAGTCTCCCACTTGCACTAGAGTCAATAATCTAGTTACATTGTGATGAATCGAACACCCATGGAATTCTGGTGTTGATCATGTTTTGCTCTAGGGAGAGGTTTAGTCAACGGATCTGCTACATTCTGGTCCGTATGTACTTTACAAATATCTATGTCTCCATCTTGAACATTTTCACGAATGGAGTTGAAGCGACGCTTGATGTGCCTGGTCTTCTTGTGAAACCTCTATAAGCAGCTTCTCCAAGGTCCTTCATTGAAAAACTCTTATTCAAGTAGGCCTTAATGCTGTCCAAAAGCTCTATATCATTTCCCATCAAAAGTATGTCATCTACATATAATATGAGAAATGCTACAGAGCTCCCACTCACTTTCTTGTAAACGCAGGCTTCTCCATAAGTCTGCATAAACCCAAACGCTTTGATCATCTCATCAAAGCAAATGTTCCAACTCCGAGATGCTTGCACCAGCCCATAAATCGAGCGTTGGAGCTTGCACACCTTGTCAGCATTCTTAGGATCGACAAAACCTCCCGGCTGCATCATATACAATTCTTCCTTAAGGAAACCATTAAGGAATGCCGTTTTGACGTCCATTTGCCATATCTCATAATCATAGAATGCGGCAATTGCTAACATGATTCGGACGGACTTCAGCTTCGCTATAGGTGAGAAAGTCTCATCGTAGTCAACCCCTTGAGCTTGTCGATAACCCTTAGCGACAAGCTGAGCTTTATAGATGGTCACATTACCATCTGCGTCTGTCTTCTTCTTAAAGATCCATTTATTTTCTATGGCTCGCCGATCATCGGGCTAGTCAGTCAAAGTCCATACTTCGTTTTCATACATGGATCCTATCTCGGATTTCATGGCTTCCAGCCATTTGTCGGAATCCGGGCCTGCCATCGCTTCTTCATAGTCCAAAGGTTCACCGTTGTCTAACAACATGATTTCCAAGACAGGGTTGCCCTACCACTCTGGTGCGGAACGTGTCCTTGTGGACCTTCGAAATTCAGTAGGAGCTTGATCAGAAGTATCTTGATCATCATCATTAACTTCCTCTCTAATTGGTGTAGGCACCACAGGAACATTTTCCTGAGCTGCGCTACTCTCTGCTTCAAGAGGCAGTACTTCATCAAGCTCTACTTTCCTCCCACTTACTTCTTTCGAGAGAAACTCCTTCTCTAGAAAGGATCCATTCTTGGCAACAAAGAACTTGCCTTCGGATCTGAGGTAGAAGGTATACCCAATAGTTTCTTTAGGGTATCATATGAAGACGCATTTTTCTGACTTGGGTTCGAGCTTTTCAGGTTGAAGTTTCTTGACATAAGCATCGCATCCCCAAACTTTTAGAAATGACAGCTTAGGTTTCTTCCCAAACCATAATTCATACGGTGTCGTCTCAACGGATTTCGACGGAGCCCTATTTAAAGTGAATGCGGTAGTCTCTAAAGCATAGCCCCAAAATGATAGCGGTAAATCGGTAAGAGACATCATAGATCGCACCATATCTAATAGAGTGCGATTACGACGTTCGGACACACCATTACGCTGAGGTGTTCTAGGCGGCGTGAGTTGTGAAACTATTCCACATTTTCTTAAGTGTTTGCCAAATTCATGACTCAAGTATTCTCCCCCACGATCTGATCGCAAGAACTTGATTTTCCTGTCACGTTGATTCTCAACCTCACTCTGAAATTCCTTGAACTTTTCAAAGGTCTCAGACTTGTGTTTCATTAAATAGACATACCCATATCTACTCAAGTCATCAGTGAGGGTGAGAACATAACGATAGCCACCGCGAGCCTCAACACTCATTGGACCGCACACATCAGTATGTATGATTTCCAATAAGTTGGTTGCTCGCTCCATTGTTCCTGAGAACGGAGTCTTGGTCATTTTACCCATGAGGCATGGTTCGCACGTGTCAAATGATTCGTAATCAAGAGACTCTAAAAGTCCATCTGCATGGAGCTTCTTCATGCGTTTGACACCTATGTGACCAAGGCGGCAGTGCCACAAGTATGTGGGACTATCATTATCAACCTTACATCTTTTGGTATTCACACTATGAATATGTGTAGCATTACGCTCGAGATTCATTAAGAATAAACCATTCACCATCGGAGCATGACCATAAAACATATCTCTCATATAAATAGAACAACCATTATTCTCGGATTTAAATGAGTAGCCATCTCGAATTAAACGAGATCCTGATACAATGTTCATGCTCAAAGCTGGCACTAAATAACAATTATTGAGGTTTAAAACTAATCCCGTAGGTAAATGTAGAGGTAGCGTGCCGACGGCGATCACATCGACCTTGGAACCATTCCCGACGCGCATCGTCACCTCGTCCTTCGCCAGTCTCCGCTTATTCCGCAGCTCCTGCTTTGAGTTACAAATGTGAGCAACCGCACCGGTATCAAATACCCAGGAGCTACTACGAGTACTGGTAAGGTACACATCAATTACATGTATATCACATATATCTTTCGTGATGCCGGCCTTCTTGTCCGCTAAGTATTTGGGGCAGTTCCGCTTCCAGTGACCACTTCCCTTGCAATAAAAGCACTCAGTCTCGGGCTTGGGTCCATTCTTTGGCTTCTTCCCGACAGCTTGCTTACCGGGCGCGGCAACTCCCTTGTCGTCCTTCTTGAAGTTCTTCTTACCCTTGCCTTTCTTGAACTTAGTGGTTTTATTCACCATCAACACTTGATGTTCCTTTTTGACTTCTACCTCTGCTGATTTCAGCATTGCAAATACTTCAGGAATGGTCTTTTCCATCCCCTGCATATTGAAGTTCATCACAAAGCTCTTGTAGCTTGGTGGAAGCGACTGAAGGATTCTGTCAATGACCGCGTCATCCGGGAGATTAACTCCCAGCTGAGTCAAGCGGTTATGTAACCCAGACATAGTGAGTATGTGCTCACTGACAGAACTATTTTCCTCCATCTTACAGCTGAAGAACTTGTCGGAGACTTCTATTCTCTCGACCCGGGCATGAGCTTGAAAAACCATTTTCAGCTATTCGAACATCTCATATGCTTCGTGTTTCTCAAAACGCTTTTGGAGCCCCGGCTCTAAGCTGTAAAGCATGTCGCACTGAATGAGGGAGTAATCATCGGTACGTGTCTGCCAAGCGTTCATAATGTCTTGTTCTGCAGGGAGAGCAGGTGCTTCACCTAGCGGTGCTTGTAGGACATAATCTTTCTTGGCAGCTATGAGGATGATCCTCAGGTTCCGGACCCAGTCCGTATAGTTGCTGCCATCGTCTTTCAGCTTGGTTTTCTCTAGGAACGCGTTGAAGTTGAGGACAACATTGGCCATTTGATCTACAATACATGTTGTAAAGATTTTAGACTAAGTTCATGATAATTAAGTTCATCTAATCAAATTATTCAATGAACTCCCACTCAGATAGACATCCCTCCAGTCATCTAAGTATAACATGATCCGAGTTAACTAGGCCGTGTCCGATCATCACGTGAGACGGACTAGTCAACATCGGTGAACATCTTCATGTTGATCGTATCTTCTATATGACTCATGCTCGACCTTTCGGTCTTCTGTGTTCCGAGGCCATGTCTGTACATGCTAGGCTCGTCAAGTCAACCTAAGTGTTTGCATGTGTAAATATGTCTTACACCCGTTGTATGTGAACGTTGGAATCTATCACACCCGATCATCACGTGGTGCTTCGAAACAACGAACTGTCGCAACGGTGCATAGTTAGGGGGAACACTCGCTTGAAATTATTATGAGGGATCGTCTTATTTACTACCGTCATTCTAAGTAAACAAGATGAAAAAACATGATAAACATCTCATGCAATCAAATAATAGTGACATGATATGGCCAGTATCATATAGCTTCCTTTGATCTCCATCTTGGGGCTCCATGATCATCTTATCACCGGCATGACACCATGATCTCCATCATCGTGTCTCCATGAAGTTGCTCGCCAACTATTACTTCTACTACTATGGCTAACACGTTTAGCAATAAAGTAAAGTAATTTACATGGCGTTTCTCAATGACACGCAGGTCATACAAAAATAAAGACAACTCCTATGGCTCCTGCCGGTTGTCATACTCATCGACATGCAAGTCGTGATTCCTATTACAAGAACATGATCTCATACATCACATATATCATTCATCATTCATCACAACTTTGGCCATATCACATCACAAAACACTTGCTGCAAAAACAAGTTAGACGTCCTCTAATTGTTGTTGCAAGTTTTACGTGGCTGCAAGAGGCTTCTAGCAAGAATGTTTTCTTACCTACGTTAAAGCCACAATGTGATTTGTCAACTTCTATTTACCCTTCATAAGGAACCTTTTCATCAAATCCGCTCCAACTAAAGTGGGAGAGACAGACACCCGCCAGCCACCTTATGCAACTAGTGCATGTCAGTCGGTGGAACCGGTCTCACGTAAGCGTACGTGTAAGGTTGGTCCGGGCCGCTTCATCCCACAATACCGCTGAAGCAAAATAAGACTAGTAGCGGCAAGAAAGTTGACAACATCTACGCCCACAACAAATTGTGTTCTACTCGTGCAAAGAGAACTACGCATAGACCTAGCTCATGATGCCACCGTTGGGGAACGTTGCAGAAAACAAAAAAAATTCCTACGTTTTCACCAAGATCCATCTATGAGTTCATCTAGCAACGAGTGATCGTATGCATCTACATACCTTTGTAGATCGCGAGCGGAAGCATTCAGAGAATGGGGATGAGGGAGTCGTACTCGTCGTGATCCAAATCACCGGAGATCCTAGCGCCGAACGGATGGCACCTCCGTGTTCAACACACATACGGTCAGCGTGACGTCTCCTCCTTCTTGATCCAGCAAGGGGGAAGGAGAGGTTGATGAAGATCCAGCAGCACGACAGTGTGGTGGTGGATGCAGCAGTCATCGCAGCAGGGCTTCGCCGTTCTTCTGCGAGAGGGAGAGGTGTAGTAGGGGAGAGGGAGGCGCCAAGACTTCAGGGTGCGGCTGCCCTCCCTCCCCCCCTTTATATAGGCCCCCTAGGGGGGTGCGCCGGCCCTAGGAGATGGGATCTCCTAGGGGGGCGGCGGCCAAGGGGGAGGAGTGCCCCCCAAGGCAAGTGGAGGCGCCCCCTCCCCTAGGGTTCCCAACCCTAGGCGCATGGGAGGCCCAAGGGGGGGGCGCACCAGCCCACTATGGGCTGGTTCCCTCCCCACTTCAGCCCATGGGGCCCTCCGGGATGGGTGGCCCCACCCGGTGGACCCCCGGGACCCTTCCGGTGGTCCCGGTACAATATCGTTGACCCCCGAAACTCTCCCGATGGCTGAAACTACACTTCATATATATAATTCTTCACCTCCGGACCATTCCGGAACTCCTCGTGACGTCCGGGATCTCATCCGGGACTCCTAACAACTTTCGGGTTACTGCATACTCATATCTCTACAACCCTAGCGTCACCGAACCTTAAGTGTGTAGACCCGACGGGTTCGGGAGACATGTAGACATGACCGAGACGACTCTCCGGTCAATAACCATCAGCGGGATCTGGATACCCATGTTGGCTCCCACATGCTCCTCGATGATCTCATCGGATGAACCACAATGTCGAGGATTCAAGCAACCCCGTATACAATTCCCTTTGTCAATCGGTATGTTACTTGCCCGAGACTCGATCGTCGGTATCCCAATACCTTGTTCAGTCTCGTTACCGGCAAGTCACTTTACTTGTACCGTAATGCATGATCCCATGACCAGACACTTGGTCACTCTGAGCTCATTATGATGATGCATTACCGAGTTGGCCCAGAGATACCTCTCCGTCATACGGAGTGACAAATCCCAGTCTTGATCCGTGTCAACCCAACAGACACTGAGATACCCGTAGTATACCTTTATAGTCACCCAGTTACGTTGTGACGTTTGGTACACCCAAAGCACTCCTACGGTATCCGGGAGTTACACGATCTCATGGTCTAAGGAAAAGATACTTGACATTGGAAAAACTCTAGCAAACGAACTATACGATCTTGTGCTATGTTTAGGATTGGGTCTTGTCCATCACATCATTCTCCTAATGATGTGATCTCGTTATCAGTGACATCCTATGTCCATAGTCAGTAAACCATGACTATCTGTTGATCAACGAGCTAGTCAACTAGAAGCTTACTAGGGACATGTTGGTGTCTATGTATTCACACATGTATTACGATTTCCGGATAACACAATTATAGCATGAATAAAAGACAATTATCATGAACAAGGAAATATAATAATAATCCTTTTATTATTGCCTCTAGGGCATATTTCCAACAATTACATGATAGATCCCATCCAACCCATCACCGTCCAGCAAGCCTACGATGGAATTACTCAAGCACGGAGGTGAGCATCATGAAATTGGTCATGGAGGATGGTTGGTGATGACGATGGCGACGAATTCCCCTCTCTGGAGCCCCGAACAGACTCTAGATTAGCCCTCCCGGGAGGTTTTAGGGCTTGGCGGCGGCTCCATATCGTAAAACACGATGAAATCTTCTCTCTGATTTTTCTCCCCGAAACACAATATATAGAGTTGGAGTTGGAGTCGGAGGCGCCCCCACCCTCGTGGATAGGTGGTGGGCCCCCTGGCCTTCATCTTTTGCAGGTATTTTTTAAATTTTCCAAAAAGTTGCTCCGTGAAGTTTCAGGTCATTCCTAGAACTTTTGTTTCTGCACATAAATAACACCATGGTAATTCTGCTGAAAACGGCGTCAGTCCGGGTTAGTTCCATTCAAATCATGCAAGTTAGAGTCCAAAACAAGGGCAAAAGTGTTTGGAAAAGTAGATACGACGGAGACGTATCAACTCCCCCAAGCTTAAATCTTTGCTTGTCCTCAAGCAATTCAGTTGACAAACTGAAAGTGATAAAGAAAAACTTCTACAAACTCTGTTTGCTCTTGTTGTTGTAAATATGTAAAGCCAGCATTCAAGTTTTCAGCAAACATTATAACTAACCACATTCTCAATAACGCTTAGGTCTCAAGTTTACTCATATCAATGGCATAATCAACTAGCGAGCAATAATAATTAATCTCGGATGACAACACTTTCTCAAAACAATCATAATATGATATAACAAGATGGTATCTCGCTAGCCCTTTCTGAGACCGCAAAACATAAATGCAGAGCACCTTTAAAGACCAAGGACTAACTAGACATTCTAATTCATGGTAAAAGAGATCCAGTCAAGTCATACTCAATGTAAACTAACAGTAATGGATGCAAATGACAGTGGTGCTCTCCAACTGCTGCTTTTTAATAAGAGGATGATGACTCAACATGAAAGTAAATAGATAGGCCCTTCGTAGAAGGAAGCAGGGATTTGTAGAGGTGTCAGAGTTCAGTTTTGAAATATAGATGAATAATATTTTGAGCGGTATACTTTCATTGTCAACATAACAACCAAGAGATGGCAATATCTTCCATGCTACACACATTATAGGCGGTTCCCAAACAGAATGGTAAAGTTTATACTCCCCCTTCCACTAACAAGCATCAATCCATGGCTTCCTCGAAACAACGAGTGCCTCCAACTAACAAGAGTCCCAGGGGGAGTTTTGTTTGCAATTATTTTGATTTGATTTGCATAAAGCATGGGACTGGGCATCCCGGTGACCTGCCATTTTCTCGTGAGTGAGGAGCGGAGTCCACTCCTCTTGAGAATAACCCGCCTAACATGGAAGATACAGACAGCCCTAGTTGCTACATGAGCTATTCGAGCATACAAAACAGGATATTTATATGAAGGTTTAGAGTTTGGCACATGGAAATTTACTTGGAACGGCAGATACCGTATATAGGTAGGTATGGTGGACTCATATGGAATAACTTTGGGGTTTATGGACTTGGATGCACAAGCAGTATTCCCGCTTAGTACAGGTGAAGGCTAGCAAAAGACTGGGAAGTGACCAGCTAGAGAGCGACAACAGTCATGAACATGCATTAAAATTAATCAACACTGAATGCAAGCATGAGTAGGATATAATCCACCATGAGCATAAATATCGTGAAGGCTATGTTGATTTAGTTTCAACTACATGTGTGAACATGCACCAAGTCAAGTCACTTAAATCATTCAGACGAGGATACCACACTATCATACCACATCATAACCATTTCAATAGCATGTTGGCACACAATGTAAACCATTATAACTCATAGCTAATCAAGCATGGCACAAGAAACTATGATCTCTAGTTGTCATTGCAAACATGTTTATTCATAATAGGCTGAATCAGGAACGATGAACTAATCATATTTACAAAACAAAAGAGGTCGAGTTCATACCAGCTTTTCTCATCTCAGTCAGTCCATCATATATCTTCATAATTGCCTTTCACTTGTACGACCGAACGATGTGAATAATAATAATAGTGCTCGTGCATTGGACTAAGCTGGAATCTGCAAGCATTCAATAAACAGGAGAAGACAAGGCAATATGGGCCCTTTTGTCAGATCAACAATAATGCATATAAGAGCCACTTTAACAATTTAATTATGGTCTTCTCCTATCGACCCCCAAAGAAAAGAAAAGAAAAGAAATTATTTACACGGGAGAGCTCCCAACAAGTAAAAGAAGAACATGAAATATTTTTGGGTTTTCTTTTTAATTACTACTACAAGCATGGAAAGTAAACTAATTAAAAGCTACACCTAATTTTTTTTGATTTTTCTTAAGGTTTATCAAACACACAAGAAGAAAGCATAAAAAGGAAATAAACTAGCATGCATGATACAATGAAAAAGTATGAGCACCGACATCTAGCAATGAGTGTGTGATCATAAATGTAATGTCAGTGGGAAATACGTACTCCCCCAAGCTTAGGCTTTTGGCCTAAGTTGGTCTATGGCCACGGTTGGCCTGGCTGATATCCATAGTAAAAGTTGGGGTCGTACTAAGATGCAGTGGCTATCGCCTCCTGAGCTGCAGCGTGGCGACGAGCGGCCTCCGCCCTCCTCTCATACTCATCTGCCTCCTCTCTAGTAATAACATATCTTCCTCTTTCCTGATAATCAAAGAAGGCAGGAGCAGGGAGAGTAATATGGACAACACGGCATCTGTCAAAGATTAAACGATACTGGAGAGGTGATTCATTCCTCTCGACAAACTGGTGGTGAACCATAGCATTAAAGTCTAGGTAAGCAAGGGGTAATTCAATATCATCTTCGCGGATGGCTATACCAAGAAAATTAGCTATGCGGGTTGCATAAATTCCTCCAAAGAAATCTCCATTAAATCTATTAAGATGCAACCTACGTGCAACAATGGCTCCCAAATTATAAGATTTATATCCTAACACAGCACTCCTAAGAATACTGAGGTCAGGGACACACATGTAACATGACTCATCTTTACCATTAATGCATCTACCTATGAAGAGAGCAAAATAATGTATAGCGGGAAAGTGAATGCTCCCTATGGTAGCTTGTGTTATATCTCTAGATTCCCCCACAGATATACTAGCAAGAAAATCTCTAAATTCAGATTTGCGAGGATCCCTGATACTACCCCATTGTGGAAGTTTGCAAGCAGTGGTAAAATCCCCTAAGTCCATAGTGTAAGAATTTTCATAAAGATCGAACAGGACAGTTGGGGAATTACATGAAGCTGAAAATTCAAACCTCCTCACAAAGGAACTAGTGAGATAGTGATACTGGCTGCACTTTTCTTCCTCGAAGCTCACAAGATCAGCGTTACGCAAATATGCGTTAAATTCTTCTTTAATTTCTGCTCGATCAATAAAATTTTCCAAAGGCCATTCACAAGGACGCATTGGAGCGTCTCTTGGTGGTTCTTCATCAGCATCACGCATTGCAAGCCTGGGGCCTTGCTTCCTTGAAGAACCACCTTGGAACATTTTCCTAAGCATATTTCTTCCTCTGAAAAATTCTAAAAAAATTAGTAACTTCAAAATAAAAGTAAACAAAACTCAATAATATTGATAGCAACTACTCCTACAAGTGCCTAGGGCCTATATCATGCATCAATACTACTTGGAACCATATAAACTTGACATGCAAGCTCAAGAACAGGGTCACCTCAGTAGCAAAAATTTGCAATGAATAAAGCACTAGAACAAAAACTAATTGGACCAATGGAGGAGTCACATACCAAGGAACAATCTCCCCAAGCAGTTTTGTGAGAGGTGCTTTGAGCAAGGAGATCGAAAATGGCAGCAAAATGAGCTTGGAGTCGGGTTTGAGCTGGATATTCGTGCTTGGGGGAGGAAGAAGGAGTGTGTGGGTGAAAGGATAAGTGGAGGAGGGCCACCGTGGGCCCACGAGGCAGGGGCGCGCCCTCCACCCTCGTGGCCAGGTGGGTGACCCCCCTGGTATGTTCTCAGTGCCAAATATTCTCAAATATTCTAGAAAAAATCATATTTAAATTTTAGGGCATTTGGAGAACTTTTATTTTTGGAGTATTTTTATATTGCACGGATAATCAAATACTAGACAGAAAAATACTATTTTTATTTTATTTAATATAAATAATAGAAAGTAAAAGGAAGGTACAAAAGGTTGTGCCTTCTAGTTTCATCCATCTCATGATCATCAAAAGGAATCCACTAACAAGGTTGATCAAGTCTGGTTAACGAACTCATTCCGAATAACATGGAACCGGAGAAATTTCGAATAACACTATGTTACCTCAACGGGGATATGCATATCCCCAATAATAAGAATATCATATTTCTTCTTGACAGTAGGAAGAGGAAAAAACCTCCAAATATAATTGATGGAATTTTTCCAATAGAGTTGATACTATGAACTTGAGGTTGTTTCCTCAGAAAGTGTAGCGTATGCTCATTACCATTAACATGAAAAGTGACATTGCCTTTAGTGCAATCAATAACAGCCCCTACAGTATTCAAAAAGGGTCTTCCAAGAATAATAGACATACTATCGTCCTCGAGAATATCAAGAACAACAAAGTCCGTTAAAAAAGTAATGTTTGCAACTACAACAGGCACATCCTCACAAATACCGATAGGTATAGCAGTTCATTTATCAGCCATTTGCAAAGATATTTCAGTAGGTGTCAACTTATTCAAATCAAGTCTACGATATAAAGAGAGAGGCATAACACTAGCACCGGCTCCAAGATCACATAAACCAGTTTTAACATAGTTTCTTTTAATGGAGCATGGTATAGTTGGTACACCGGGATCTCCGAGTTTCTTTGGTATTCCACCTTTAAAAGTATAATTAGCAAGCATGGTGGAAATTTTAGCTTCTTGTATCTTTCTTTTATTTGTAACAATTTCTTTCATATACTTAGCATAAGGATTCATTTTGAGCATATTAGTTAATCGCATACGCAAAAAGATAGGTCTAATCATTTCAGCAAAGCGCTCAAAATCCTCATCATCCTTTTTCTTGGATGGTTTGGGAGGAAAAGGCATGGGTTTCTGAACCCATGATTCTCTTTCTTTACTGTGTTTCCTAGCAACAATGTCTTTCTTATCATAACGTTGATTCTTTGATTGTGGGTTAACAAGATCAACAGCTGGTTCAATTTCTATATCATTATCATTACTAGGTTGAGCATCATCATGAACATTATCATTAACATTATCACTAGTTTCAGGTTCATTACCAGATTGAGTATCAGCATCAGAAATAGAAATATCATTTGGATTCTCAGGTGTTTCAATAACGGGTTCACTAGAAGCATGCAAAGTCCTATCATTTTTCTTTTTCTTCGTTTTAGAAGGACTAGGTGCATCCACATTATTTCTCTGAGAATCTTGCTCAATTCTCTTAGGGTGGCCTTCAGGATACAAAGGTTCCTGAGTCATTCTACCACCTCTAATCATAACTCTAACAGCATTATCATTATCCTTACTATTAAATTCATTGAGCAAATCATTTTGAGCTTTAAGTACTTGTTCTACTTGAGTGGTAACCATAGAAGCATGTTTACTAATAAGTTTAAGTTCACCTTTGATATTAGCCATATAATCACCCAAGTGTTCAAGCATATTTGAATTGTATTTCTATTTTCTACCAACATAAGCATTAAAATTTTCTTGTTTAACAATGAAATTGTCAAACTCATCTAAGCATTGTCTAGCAGACTTATAACGAGGGATATCACCTTCATCAAATCTATAGAGAGAATTTACCTTTACTACCTGTGTCGGATTATCAAGACCATGAGTTTCTTCAATAGGTAAAGGATTAAGATCATATGTTTCTTCAATAGGTAAAGGATTAAGATCATATGTTTCTTCAATAGGTAAAGGATTAAGATCATATGTTTCTTCAACAGGCGGTAAATTAAGACCATGTATTTATTCAATAGGAGGTAAATTCTTAACATCTTCAGCTTTAATACCTTTTTCTTTCATAGATTTCGTTGCCTCTTGCATATCTTCAGGACTGAGAAATGGAATACCCCTATCCTTCGAAGTTGGTTTAGGAATAGGCTCAGGAATTGGCTCCGGAGGTGTCCAATTATTTTCATTTGTCAACATATTATTCAATAGAATTTCAGCTTCATCCGGTGTTCTTTCCCCGAAACAGAACCAGCACGACTATCCAGATAATCTCTAGAAGCATCGGTTAGTCCATTATAAAAGATATCAAGTATTTCATTTTTCTTAAGAGGATGATCAGGCAAAGCATTAAGTAATTGGAGAAGCCTCCCCCAAGCTTGTGGGAGACTCTCTTCTTCAATTTGCGCAAAATTGTATATATCCCTTAAAGAAGCTTGTTTCTTATGCGCAGGGAAATATTTAGCAGAGAAGTAATAAATCATATCCTGGGGACTACGCACACAACCAGGATCAAGAGAATCTATTATATACTTAAGATAGGAGGCAAACGAGCCATCACGTTTGTCCACATATGCTAATATTATTAGCACCGTTTGATCAGAATAATAATGGTTGATATTTAAAGATATTACGTAACATGTGAACGTGTAATATGTACCTAGGTATTGGACTGTCACGTGTATACATATATAAGGCATATGTGATCATATAAAAAAAGTGATATATAAGGCATACGTGATCATATAAAAAAACATGTGTCTTGAATAGGAAATATATAGAGCCGTAATCCATCAAGGTGCCTACATGCAACAAACGTATACTGGCTGGATCCCTAAAAATATATTACTGTATTGAGATCTACATAAATTAGGAAAGCTCAATAACCCACGCCAGGTATATAGAATACATAAGAAAATACATGTGATCCATAAAGCCTCGGCTCATCTCCAACTCTGTCACGCACGCCTGAAATCCCACCGGAGCCTGTGACGACATGTGATCCATAAAGCCTCGGCTCATCTCCAACTCTGTCACGCATGCCTGAAATCCCATCGGAGCCCGTGACACTATCTATGCTGGTGCAGCCGGCAGCAGCAACGAAAGGACAATGACGCTCCGAAGGAACTGTTATGAAAGAAGGCCATGATCCTGCCCAGAGCGTGCAAGATCTCATGCGAGAGGGATGGAGACCCCGGCAAGCTTGATGCACGTTCCTCCGGGTGACAACACCCTCTTAGAGGTTGAGATGGGTGCGATAACTTCGCAGCTTGCCGTGGAATGCCTCCCCGTGTGCTCCTTCTGCCACCTCAACACCCACACGAAACAGACTCGCATGGGGCTCGAACGCCGGACAAACTAAGGCGAATTCTTTGGCATGGTTGAAACTCCTTTAGTCCTACCACAGCGCCACCTCTCGAACAATAATCGCTTCAACGAACACATCATTGGATACCACACGCACGGTCGGCGAGCGCATCATGATATCATAGCGGCTAGGGACATGATTGGAACAAACACTTTTTTCGGAGGCCGCCGATGAGCAAGGAGGGGCCATCTGACCTGTGGCTACTACAGAACAAGCTGGCATCGGCCTTGAACCACAGCTGGTGTGCCAGCTGATGTGCTGGTCCATAAGTGGTGAAACTATATTTGACCAGCAGGCGGCATACGATCACCACGAGTCCCAGCTGCACGGTTGCCTAGAAGTCAGAGCGGTTCAACGCCAAGAAGGAACGCCCGCGTTGAGATGGAAGGTGGAAATCACCAACATGGAAATCATCCACCGTGATGCTGACTCCAATAGACCACCGGCTCCGCTGGAATGGTATGTGAGCTTACTGGAACTGCAGCCGAGAAGAGACGTCAGGATGAGCAAAGTGATTGTGTAATATTGATGCATGCATGCATAACGTGCGGCGCGTCGGATGTGATAAACGTTTTCTTAGAGTAGTATCAATAGTGAGGAAATGTCAAACAAGTGGACGAGCCGTCAGGTAAATAATACTATATTATCAAATGTAATTTTTTATGATTTTATTTGTCATGCACATTTGTCTTTGTGTGCGGGTAAAAATTTCCATGAAAATTCAAAGAGATTTGCATGACGTTTTTTTAATGTTTATAAGATTATTTTCTCTAGAGCATTCATTTTCTGGGCAAACAAATACTATGTTAATCTTTGTTTTTGCAAGGGAAATACTATGTTAATCTTGACTTCTATATAAATTAACACTTGCTTGAAGCACAAATGCGAACACTTGAAATCCAGCCATTTGGTACTATTAACCATTTTGCGAATTTATAATATTTTCTTTCCCTTAATAGCTTCTACATGAAGCCTCTTCATCGGGTAAAGCTATATGCTGGTGATGAGTTAAACGAATTGGACGTGATGATAGGAGAGAAACTATGCAAGAAATAGAAGCAATGACTTGAGAGTTAAGGTGCGAAGGATGTCCAACAAAAGTGATGACACATGAATATATACCAGGAGTCACTCGATCAACAAAATATATTCCCAAGCAATATTTTTGTAGACCACCATACATACATCCTTAATGGCACATGCGCTATCATAAATACATAACTACATACAAACACGAGCTCGGAAATGCCCTGACAGAACGATAACATGAATCATATGGCAAAAAAGAGGCAACACAAATTTGTATGCCAAAAAAGCTAGAAGATCAGCGAGTGCTCACTGTGACAAAAAAACATCACAGTTAGACAACCATGCTTCTTTTCAGTGTTACACTTCCGTGCAATCATAACAATTACAGGTGGCTTGCACATAATTGAATAATAAGTTTGTGAACGAATTTATATGTGTTATAAAACTAACGACATAGTAGCATAAAGCATAGTATGATACCCCAACCACGTTTTAAATAAGACTAGGTTATTAGAGAGCTCCACATTGCTATCAGTGTAACTAAGTTAAACTGGACACCTGATTATATATGAGTTGGGTTTTGTAGAATCAAACAAAGTAAAAAAGTCAGGATTGATACACTATTTGAAGGAAAAAAATTGACAACCATAAGACAAGCAAATAAGATGAGACTACAGCTATAGTTGTTTCACACTAACGATTACTGATGAAACATGACACTAGAAAAATAGCATTGCTTCATGGATAAAGAAGATAGGTGAAAGAGAGGGAAAAGGCAAAAAAATATTGATGTACATACATTTTAAATAAAGTAACCATATCAGGAATCACGACAAAATTTAAATCGTTAGCTATAAATGTGTCTATTGAACATCTTATTTAAATTGATCATATAATAATCTAGGACACATTACTGTCAAACCAAATTTTAGTGCCATTTAACAAATAAACATTTAATGTTAGACTATGTTGGTTTCACACACAGAAAAAATACAAAAATGATAACAAACGGTTTTCTAAAATACATAAATAGTATATTATAAAGATCTAGCCGTGCAAACGCGCGGGTGAACCCGCTAGTTAAACCATATCTTAGCATCACCCTTTAATGAGAATGGAAATATTTTAAGGATATAAAAGTAGCGAGTTCTCTCATCATTAGTGAACAGGGTAGCTATATCATTTAATTTAGTAAGATGTGCCACAACAGTTTCAGATTCATAGCCATGAAAAGGATCAGATTCAACCAAAGTAATTATATCAGGATCAACAGAGAATTCATAATCCTTATCGGTAACACAGATAGGTGAAGTAGCAAAAGCAGGGTCAGGTTTCGTTCTAGCATTTAGAGGTTGCTGATTCCATTTAGCTAATAACCTCTTGAGTTAGTATCTATCTTTGCAAGCTAAAATAGCTAAAGAAGCTTCTTTATCAAAAACATAACGCTTAGGAATAACAGGCAAGTCTTCACCGTCACTTTCATCAGTATTATTAGATTCAATATTTTCAATCTCTCTAGCCCTAGCAAGTTGTTGGTCAAGAAATTCACCAAGTGGCACAGTAGTATCAAGCATAGAAGTAGTTTCATCATAAGTATCATGTATAGCAGAAGTGGCATCATCAATAACATACGACATATCAGAACGAATAGCAGAAGCAGGTTTAGGTGTCGCAAGCTTACTCAAAACAGAAGATGAATCAAGTGTGGAGCTAGATGGCAGTTCCTTACCTCCCCTCGTAGTTGAGGGATAAATCTTGGTTCTTGGATCTTTCAAGTTCTTCAGAATGATAAGCAGATATAAATCCCAAGTGACTCAAAGAATAGAGCTATGCTCCCGGGCAACAGCGCCAGAAAATAGTCTTGATAGCCCACAAGTATAGGGGATCGCAACAGTTTTCGAGGGTAAAGTATTCAACCCAAATTTATTGATTCGACACAAGGGGGGCCAAAGAATATTCTCATGTATTAGCAGCTGAGTTATCAATTCAACCACACCTGGAAACTTAGTATCTGCAGCAAAGTATTTAGTAGCAAAGTAATATGATAGTAGTGGTAACGGTAGCAAAAGGTAACAGTAGTAAAAGTAATGTTTTTGGTATTTTGTAGTGATGATAGCAATAGCAACGGAAAAGTAAATAAGCGGAGAACAATATACAGAAAGCTCGTAGGCAATGGATCAGTGATGGAGAATTATGCCGGATGCGGTTCATCATGTAACAGTCATAACCTAGGGTGACACAGAACTAGCTCCAGTTCATCAATGTAATGTAGGAATGTATTCCGAATATAGTCATACGTGCTTGTGGAAAAGAACTTGCATGACATCTTTTGTCCTACCCTCCCGTGGCAGCGGTGTCCTTACGGAAACTAAGGGATATTAAGGCCTCCTTTTAATAGAGTACCGGAACAAAGCATTAACACATAGTGAATACATGAACTCCTCGAACTACGGTCATCACCGGTAAGGATCCCGATTATTGTCACTTCGGGGTTAACGGATCATAACACATAATAGGTGACTATGGACATGCAAGATAGGATCAAGAACTCTCATATATTGAAGAAAACATAATAGGTTCAGATCTGAAATCATGGCACTTGGGCCCTAGTGAAAAGCATTAAGCATAGCAAAGTCATAGCAACATCAATCTCAGAACATCGTGGATACTAGGGATCAAACCCTAAGAAAACTAACTCGATTACATGATAGATCCCATCCAACCCATCACCGTCCAGCAAGCCTACGATGGAATTACTCACACACGGCGGTGAGCATCATGAAATTGGTGATGGAGGATGGTTAATGATGACGATGGCGACGGATTCCCCTCTCTAGAGCCCCGAACGGACTCCAGATCAGCCCTCTCGAGAGGTTTTAGGGCTTGGCGGTGGCTCCGTATCGTAAAACACGATGAAATCTTCTCTCTGATTTTTTTCTCCCTCAAACACAATATATAGAGTTGGAGTTGGAGTCGGAGGAGCTCCAGGGGGCCCACAAGGTAGGGGGCGCGCCCCCACCCTCGTGGACAGGTGGTGGTCCCCCTGGCCTTCATCTTTTGCAGGTATTTTTTATATTTTCCAAAAATTTGCTCCGTGAAGTTTCAGGTCATTCCGAGAACTTTTGTTTCTGCACATAAATAACACCATGGTAATTCTGCTGAAAACAGCGTCAGTCCGAGTTAGTTCCATTCAAATCTTGCAAGTTAGAGTCCAAAACAAGGGAAAAAGTGTTTGGAAAAGTAGATACAACGGAGACGTATCACGCGTTGCGATGCCCGTGGGGCACGGACCAGGGGAGGTGCGCCAGCTTGTGGGCTCGAATGAGGGTGCCTCGCGAAAAGATAGAAGGAGGACGCTCACGAAGGTACCTGTCCAGCCCCCTCGCGAGGGACGCGGGGGAGAGTTTAGGTCGACCAAAGAGGCGAAGGCAGAAACAGAGGGAGAAAGCGATAAAATGGAACTAGCAAGAGACACCAAAAAACAAATTTCGATTAAAAGAGGGGCGAACCAACTTTGGAAAGGAAATGAAAAGCCGCATCCGGCACCTTGTCTAGTATTCGACATCTTCTCACCAGCGCGGAGCTAAGTGCTGCCACTCAGCGTGGAAGGAAGCCCCCTACTACCTCTTGAGCACTGCGTTGGTTTTCCCTTGAAGAGGAAAGGGTGATGCAGTAAAGCAGCGTAAGTATTTCCCTCAGTTTTTGAGAACCAAGGTATCAATCCAGTAGGAGATCGCGCTCGAGTCCCACGCACCTATACAAACAAATAAGAACCTCGCAACCAACGCGATAAAGGGGTTGTCAATCCCTTCATGGTCACTTACGAGAGTGAGATCTGATAGACATGATTAGATAATATTTTTGGTATTTTTATGATAAAGAGAAATAAAGATGCAAAGTAAAATAAACGGCAATAGAAATAGCTAAGTGTTGGAAGATTAATATGATAGAAGATAGACCCGGGGGCAATAGGTTTCACTAGTGGCTTCTCTCAAGAGCATAAGTATTACAGTGGGTAAACGAATTACTGTCGATCAATTGATAGAATTGAGCATAGTTATGAGAATATCTAGGTATGATCATGTATATAGGCATCATGTCCTTGACAAGTAGACCGAAACGATTCTGCATCTACTACTATTACTCCACACATCGATCGCTATCCAGCATGCATCTAGAGTTTTAAGAGCATCTCCAATAGATGGTCCAAATGTAAAAATAACTAACTTTTGGACCATCTGGGGCAAAAAGCGCTGCTCCAACAGACGGTCCATATGCAAAAAAATTGGACCACGGCCTCCTTGTGATGTAAAATGCAACACCTCGCGATGCAAATATAAATCATGAGATGCATCTGGTCCAAAACTAGCCGCCGCCCTTGAACGCCCAACCACCACTTCATTTATGTTCCCGCCCACGCCCGTCCGCCTGCCAGCGACACAACCGGCCGGAATCCGCCGCCGCGACTGCCCAAAACCTCGCCATCGGTGCCGCCACGACCCCACATCCCCTCCGCCGCCCTCCGTCGCCGCCGCCCTCCGCCCCCGTCGCCTCCCTGCCGCCGCCCGTCCGCCGCCGAATCGAGTGGTAGCCGGCGCGGGATTCGGCCTCTCCAACGGTCCGGCTGCCGCGGTAGGCCTCCGTTGGGTCTTTTAGGCTGCCTCCGACCTCCTCCCTTCGGTTGTAAGCCTGTCCACGGCCGTTGCGCCGGCCGCACGACCGCCTCCCCGCTGCCCTCCGCCCGGCTGCCGAACTAGTCTTCGACGCCCGCCGAGCTCCTCTTGGCTGGCCTCCAACCTCATTTCTTATCACCGCCGCCGTCCGGAGCCGACCATAGCCGTCCGTAGCCGTTAGCAACAGCCAATCAAACCGGCGGCCATCTTCTTCCACCGCGCGCACAAGGTGTTCGACGGAATTCCCCAAGGTAAAAAAATGACAAAACTTGATGATTTAACTTGGGATTGGATAGTATGTTTGATGGTGGTTGTGTGCATTCTAGATGAGCTCGGTTGACTCCTCTTTCATGGATGATTCAACGTCGGACGAGGGATTTGATTTGCATGAAGAAGAGGAGATTGCTATGCTAGTGGCCATGCACAAGAGGAAGAAACCGAAGCACGGTGGTTCCCTTTATGGTCGTGCATTCATTCGGAGAGAACGGATTGATGCGCACAAACGGTTGGTGCGCAACTAGTTTGCATCATCACCTGTTTTCCAGAGAATTACTTTCGACGCCATTTCAGAATGTCAAAAGAGTTCTTTCGCATTTGCAATGAAGTGAAGCAGCATAACCCAGTCTTCGAGTAGAGAAGGAACTGTGCCGGGTTGCTTGGCCATAGCATTGAGCAGAAGGTCACTGCCGCTTTGCGCATTATGGCATATGGTGTTCCGGCAGATTACATTGATGACAACTTGGCGATGGCAGAGAGCACTTCTATCTTCTATGTCAAGCAATTTGCAATAACTATGGTAGAAGTGTTCGGTCCACAGTATTTGAGAGCACCCAATGCTCATGACACTCAGAGGCTTTTGGAGATGAACAAAGCTCGAGGGTTTCCAGGTATGCTTGGTCTTCCTGTGAAACCTGGGCTCCTTGGCAAGGGCAATAGCTCTAGTGTTGTCACAGAAGAGAGTCATCAGGCCCGACGCATTGGGTATGACTCCTAGGTCGGTAATGAACTCCTTCACCCAGATTGCCTCTTGTGCTGCCTCCGAGGCTGGTATGTACTCCGCTTCACATGTAGATCCCGCCACAGCGCTTTGCTTGCAACTGCACCAGCTTACTGCCCCACCATTCAAAATATACACGTATCCGGTTTGTGACTTAGAGTCATCCAGATCTGTGTCGAAGCTAGCATCGACGTAACCCTTTACGACGAGCTCTTCGTCACCTCCATAACCGAGAAACATATCCTTAGTCCTCTTCAGGTACTTCAGGATATTCTTGACCGCTGTCCAGTGTTCCATGCCGGGATTACTTTGGTACCATCCTACCAAACTTACCGCAAGGTTTACATCAGGTCTGGTACACAGCATAGCATACATGATAGACCCTATGGCCGAGGCATAGGGGACGACACCCATCTTTTCTCTATCTTCTGCTGTGGTCGGGCATTGAGCCATGCTCAATCTCGTACCTTGCAATACAGGCAAGAACCCCTTCTTTGACTGATCCATTTTGAACTTCTTCAATATCTTGTCAAGGTACGTACTCTATGAAAGACCAATGAGGCGTCTCGATCTATCTCTATAGATCTTGATGCCTAACATATAAGCAGCTTCTCCAAGATCCTTCATTGAAAAACACTTGTTCAAATAGGCCTTTATGATTTCCAAGAATTCTATATCATTTCCCATCAACAGTATGTCATCCACATACAATATGAGAAATGCTACAGAGCTCCCACTCACTTTCTTGTAAATGCAGGCTTCTCCATAAGTCTGCATAAACCCAAACGCTTTGATCATCCCATCAAAACAATGTTCCAACTCCGAGATGCTTGCACCAGCCCATAAATCGAGCGTTGGAGCTTGCACACCTTGTCAGCATTCTTAGGATCGACAAAACCTTCCGGCTGCATCATATACAATTCTTCTTTAAGGAAACCATTAAGGAATGCCGTTTTGACGTCCATTTGCCATATCTCATAATCATAGAATGCGGCAATTGCTAACATGATTCGGACGGACTTTAGCTTCGCTACGGGTGAGAAAGTCTCATCGTAGTCAACCCCTTGAACTTGTCGATAACCCTTAGCGACAAGCCGAGCTTTATAGATGGTTACATTACCATGCACGTCTCTCTTCTTCTTAAAGATCCATTTATTTTCTATGGCTCACCGATCTTCAGGCAAGTCAGTCAAAGTCCATACTTTGTTTTCATACATGGATCCTATCTCGGATTTCATGGCTTCCAGCCATTTGTCGGAATCTGGGCCCTCCATCGCTTCTTCATAGTTCGAAGGTTCACCGTGGTCTAACAACATGATTTCCAAGACAGGGTTGCCGTACCACTCTGGTGCGAAACGTGTCCTTGTGGACCTACAAAGTTCAGTAGCAACTTGATCTGAAGTTTCATGATCATCATCATTAACTTCCTCTCTAGTCAGTGCAGGCACCTCAGGAACAATTTCTTGAGCTGCGCCACTTACCGGTTCAAGAGGTAATACTTCATCGAGTTCTACTTTACTCCCACTTATTTCTTTCGAGAGAAACTATTTCTCTAGAAAGGATCCATTCTTGGCAACAAAGATCTTACCTTCGGATCTGAGGTAGAAGGTATACCCAATAGTTTCTTTAGGGTATCCTATGAAGACACATTTTTCCGACTTGGGTTCGAGCTTTTCAGGTTGAAGTTTCTTGACATAAGCATCGCATCCCCAAACTTTTAGAAACGACAGCTTAGGTTTCTTCCCAAACCATAATTCATACGGTGTCGTCTCAACGGATTTCGACGGAGCCCTATTTAAAGTGAATGCGGCAGTCTCTAAAGCATAGCCCCAAAATGACAGCGGTAAATCGGTAAGAGACATCATAGATCGCACCATATCCAATAGAGTGCGATTATGATGTTCGGACACACCATTGCGCTGAGGTGTTCCAGGCAGCGTGAGTTGTGAAACTATTCCACATTTCCTTAAGGGTGTGCCAAATTCGTGACTCAAGTATTCTCCCCCATGATCTGATCGCAAGAACTTGATTTTCTTGTCACGTTGATTCTCAACCTCATTCTTAAATTCCTTGAACTTTTCAAAGGTCTCAGACTTGTGTTTCATTAAGTAGACATACCCATATCTACTCAAGTCATCAGTGAGGGTGAGAACGTAACGATAGCCACCGCGAGCCTCAACACTCATTGGACCACACACATCACTATGTATGATTTCCAATAAGTTGGTTGCTCGCTCCATTGTTCCTGAGAATGGAGTCTTGGTCATTTTACCCATGAGGCATGGTTCGCACGTGTCAAATGATTCATAATCAAGAGACTCCAAAAGTCCATCTACATGGAGCTTCTTCATGCGTTTGACATCTATGTGACCAAGGCGGCAGTGCCACAAGTATGTGGGACTATCATTATCAACCTTACATCTTTTGGTATTCACACTATGAATATGTGTAACATTACGCTCGAGATTCATTAAGAATAAACCATTCACCAGCGGAGCATGACCATAAAACATATCTCTCATATAAATAGAAAAACCATTATTCTCAGATTTAAATGAGTAGCCATCTTGAATTAAATGAGATCCTAATACAATGTTCATGCTCAAAGCTGGCACTAAATAACAATTATTGAGGTTTAAAACTAATCCTGTAGGTAAATGTAGAGGCAGCGTGCCGACGACGATCACATCGACCTTGGAACCATTCCCGACGCGCATCGTCACCTCGTCCTTCGCCAGTCTCCGCTTATTCAGCAGCTCCTGCTTTGAGTTACAAATGTGAGCAACCGCACCGGTATCAAATACCCAGGAGCTACTACGAGTACTGGTAAGGTACACATCAATTACATGTATATCACATATACCTTTAGTGTTGCCGGCCTTCTTGTCCACTAAGTATTTGGGGCAGTTCCGCTTCCAGTGACCACTTCCCTTGCAATAAAAACACTCAGTCTCAGGCTTGGGTCCATTCTTTGACTTCTTCCCGGCAGCTTGCTAACCGGGCGCGGCAACTCCCTTGTTGTCCTTCTTGAAGTTCTTTTTACCCTTGCCTTTCTTGAACTTAGTGATTTTATTCACCATCAACACTTGATGTTCCTTTTTGATTTCCACCTCCGCTGATTTCAGCATTGAATATACCTCAGGAATGGTCTTTTCCATCCCCTCCATATTGAAGTTCATCACAAAGCTCTTGTAGCTCGGTGGAAGCGACTGAAGGATTCTGTCAATGACCGCGTCATCCGGGAGATTAACTCCCAGTTGAGTCAAGCGGTTATGCAACCCAGACATAGTGAGTATGTGCTCACTGACAGAACTATTTTCCTCCATCTTAGAACTGAAGAACTTGTCAGAGACTTCATATCTCTCGACCCGGGCATGAGCTTGGAAAACCATTTTCAGCTCTTTGAACATCTCATATGCTCCGTGTCTCTCAAAATGCTTTTGGAGCCCCGGTTCTAAGCTGTAAAGCATGCCGCACTGAACGAGGGAGTAATCATCAGCACGTGACTGCCAAGCGTTCATAACGTCTTGGTTCTCTGGGATGGGTGCGTCACCTAGCGGTGCTTCTAGGACATAATCTTTCTTGGCAGCTATGAGGATGATCCTCAGGTTCCGGACCCAGTCCGTATAGTTGCTGCCATCGTCTTTCAGCTTGGTTTTCTCTAGGAACGTGTTGAATTTGAGGGCAACATTAGCGTGGGCCATTTGGTCTACAAGACATAGTATAAAGATTTTAGACTAAGTTCATGATAATTAAGTTCATCTAATCAAATTATTCAATGAACTCCCACTCAGATAGACATCCCTCTAGTTATCTAAGTGGAACATGATCCACGTTAACTAGGCCGTGTCCGATCATCACATGAGACGGACTAGTCAACATCGGTGAACATCTTCATGTTGATCGTATCTTCTATACGACTCATGCTCGACCTTTCGGTCTTCCGTGTTCCGATGCCATGTCTGTACATGCTAGGCTCGTCAAGTCAACCTAAGTGTATTGCATGTGTAAATCTGGCTTACACCCGTTGTATTTGGACATTAGAATCTATCACACCCGATCATCACGTGGTGCTTCGAAACAACGAACCTTCGCAACAGCGCACAGTTAGGGGGGACACTTTCTTGAAATTATTACGAGGGATCATCTTATTTAAGCTACCGTCGTTCTAAGCAAATAAGATGTAAAACATGATAAACATCACATGCAATCAAATAGTGACATGATATGGCCAATATCATTTGCTCCTTTTGATCTCCATCTTCGGGGCTTCATGATCATTGTTGTCACCGGCATGACACCATGATCTCCATCATCATGATCTCCATCATCGTGTCTTCTTGAAGTTGTCTCGTCATCTATTACTTCTACTGCTATGGCTAACGCTTTAGCAATAAAGTAAAGTAATTACATGACATTTATGTTGACACACAGGTCATAAATAAATAAAGACAACTCCTATGGCTCCTGCCGGTTGTCATACTCATCGACATGCAAGTCGTGATTCCTATTACAAGAACATGATCAATCTCATACATCACATATATCATTCATCACATCCTTTTGGCCATATCACATCACACGGCACATGCTGCAAAAACAAGTTAGATGTCCTCTAATTATTGTTGCAAGTTTTTACGTGGCTGCTATAGGTTTCTAGCAAGAACGTTTCTTACCTACGCCAAAACCACAACGTGATATGCCAATTTCTATTTACCCTTCATAAGGACCCTTTTCATCGAATCCGATCCGACTAAAGTGGGAGAGGCAGACACCCGCCAGCCACCTTATGCAACTAGTGCATGTCAATCAGTGGAACCAGTCTCACGTAAGCGTACGTGTAAGGTCGGTCTGGGCCGCTTCATCCCACGATGCTGCCGAATCAAAATAAGACTAGTAACAGCAAGCAAATTGACAATATCCACGCCCACAACTGCTTTGTGTTCTACTCGTGCATAGAAACTACAGATAGACCTAGCTCATGATGCCACTGCTGGGGAACGTAGCAGAATTTTAAAATTTTCTACGCATCACCAAGATCAATCTATGGAGTCATCTAGCAACGAGGGAGAGAGGAGTGCATCTACATACCCTTGTAGATCACGCGCGGAAGTCTTCAAGAGAACGGGGTTGATGGAGTCGTACTCGTCGTGATCCAAATCACCGATGACCTAGCGCCAAATGGACGGCACCTCTGCGTTCAACACACGTACGGTTGGGAAGACGTCTCCTCCAACTTGATCCAGCAAGGGGGAAGGAGAGGTTGATGAAGATCCAGCAGCACGACGGCGTGGTGGTGGAAGCAACGGTGATCTCGGCAGGGCTTCGCCAAGCTCAGGGAGAGGGAGCAGTGTCACGGGAGGGAGTGGGAGGCGCCAGGGGCTCGGGTGCGGCTGCCCTCCCTCCCCCCACTATATATAGGACCCATAGGGGGGCGCCGGCCCTAGGAGATTGAATCTCCAAGGGGGGCGGCGGCCAAGAAGGGTGGAGTCCCCCCCCCCCAAGCCAAGTGGGGCGCCCCCACCCCTAGGGTTTCCAACCCTAGGCGCAGGGGAGGCCCATGGGGGGTGCACCAGCCCACTAGGGGCTGGTTCCCCTCCCACTTTAGCCCATGGGGCCCTCCGAGATAGGTGGCCCCACCCGGTGAACCCCCGGGACCCTTCCGGTGGTCCCGGTACAATACCGATAACCCCCGAAACCTTCCCGATGGTCGAAACTTGACTTCCTATATATAAATCTTCACCTCCGGACCATTCCGGAACTCCTCGTGACGTCCGGAATCTCATCCGGGACTCCGAACAACTTTCGGGTTACCGTATGCTAATATCTCAACAACCCTAGCATCACCGAACCTTAAGTGTGTTGACCCTACGGGTTCGGGAGACACGCAGACATGACCGAGATGACTCTCCGGTCAATAACCAACAGCGGGATCTGGATACCCATGTTGGCTCCCACATGCTCCTCGATGATCTCATCCGATGAACCACGATGTCGAGGATTCAATCAATCTTGTATACAATTCCCTTTGTCAATCGGTATGTTACTTGACCGAGACTCGATTGTCGGTATCCCAATACCTCGTTCAATCTCGTTACCGGCAAGTCACTTTACTCGTACCGTAATGCATGATCCCGTGATCAACCACTTGGTCACATTGAGCTCATTATGATGATGCATTACCGAGTGGGCCCAGAGATACCTCTTCGTCATACGGAGTGACAAATCCCAGTCTCGATTCGTGCCAACCCAACAGACACTTTCGGAGATACCTGTAGTGTACCTTTATAGTCACCCAGTTACGTTGTGAAGTTTGGCACACCCAAAGCACTCCTACGTTATCCGGGAGTTGCACAATCTCATGGTCTAAGGAAATGATACTTGACATTCGGAAAAGCTATAGCAAACGAACTACACGATCTTTGAGCTATGCTTAGGATTGGGTCTTGTCCATCACATCATTCTCCTAATGATGTGATCCCGTTATCAATGAGATTCAATGTCCATAGTCAGGAAACCATGACTATCTTTTGATCAATGAGCTAGTCAACTAGAGGCTCACTAGGGACGTGTTGTGGTCTATGTATTCACACATGTATTATGATTTCCGGATAACACAATTATAGCATGAACAATGGACAATTATCATGAACAAAGAAATATAATAATAACCATTTTATTATTGCCTCTAGGGCATATTTCCAACAAGAACTTCTGGAGGTGTTGGATGTTCCGGGCGTTCTGGATGGGTACCACGTCCCGTGTCTCCAGGCGCGCGGCGCCAGGCTTGGAGATGTGGACGACCTTGAACGGGCCCTCCCACATGGGCGAGAGCTTATGCAGCCCCTCCCTGGAGAGCATCCGCCTCAGGACGAGGTCACCCACCTCAAGAGTCCTGGAGCGGATGTTGCGGTAGTGGTACCGCCGCAGCACCTGCTGGTGTCTTGCCGCCCATAGTGTAGCTTCACTATGTCGTTCCTCCCCCAGCACGAGGTCCATCCCCCGCATGGCGTCCTGCTGCATCTCATCAAATGCCAGGACCCATGCGGAGCGATGCTCGACCTCGTGGGGGAGGACTGCTTCTGCTCCATAGACGACGAAGAATGGGGTTTCACCCGTTGGCTTGGTGGCGGTGGTGCGGATCGACCACATCACGGACTGGAGCTCATCGTGCCAGCCCCTGCCGCAGGCCTCGAGCTTTTTCTTGAAGGTCCTAGTCTTGACGCCCTTTAGGACCTCTGCGTTGGTGCATTCGGCTTGCCATTGCTCCTGCGATGTGCTACTGAAGCATAGCAGATCTGCGTTCCAAGGTTAGCATAATATGACTTGAAGAGATTACTAGTGAACTGCGAGCCGTTATCGGTGATGATGCAGTTGGGGACCCCAAAGTGGCTCACGAGGCCCTTGATGAACTTGACTGTAGAGCCAGCTGGGATGGTGCAGACGGCTTCAACCTCCGGCCACTTGGTGAACTTGTCGATGGCGACGTAGAGGTATCGATAGCCCCCAGGCGCCCGAGGGAACAGGCCCAGAATATCTAGCCCCCAGACCACGAACGACCATGAGAGTGGGATGGTCTGGAGGACCTGAGCTTGCTGATGGATCTGCTTGGCATGGAATTGGCAGGCCTCGCAGGACTTCACCAGCTCGGCCGCGTCGTTGAGCGTCCTAGGCCAGTAGAATCCACTTCGGAATGCCTTGCCGATGAGAGTTCGCAACGACGAGTGGTGCCCACAGTGTCCGCCATGTATGTCAGCTATCAGCTCTTTCCCCTATTCCCTGGAGATGCAACACAGTGTAATGTCATTTGGTCGCTTTCTATATAACTCACCGTCCTGGATGCAGTATGCCGTGGCCTGACGGGCCACACGCTATGCGTCCTCCTCCTTCTCTGGCAGCACCCCTTGTATCAGGTATACCTTGAATTCCTTGGTCCAGCATCCCTCCTGGGGCTCGAGCGCCAGGAGTAGGCGTGCTCCTGAGGTCAGGCCGCAGGCTGGGGCTCCTGAGGCTGGCGGCTGTGGGATTTCCTCCCGAGGCTGAGTTGCTCTCGAAAGCGGCGGCGTTTCTGGTGGCTTGAAGAGCCACTCCTCGAAGATGCCAGGCTCCTGGGGCTGTTAATTGTATGCTCTTATGGTGATGTCGTCTACTTTGTTGTTGGTGCCTCGGGACACGTGCTGCAATTCCAGGCCTAGAAATTGCTTCTCCATCTTTCGCACCTCCATGAGGTATGCTTCCATGTGCTCGTCCTTCGGCTCGTATACCTTGTTGGAGAAGTTGATGAGGAGTTGTGAGTCTCCCCTGATGGTGAGATGCTTTACCCCCAGCGCCGCTGCAACCTTCAGGTCGGCTATGAGGCCCTCGTATTCTACAATGATAATTCGAAGAGACTTGCAAAGATAAACCAATCATACATAAAAGAATTCAGAGGAGATTCAAATATTGTTCATAGATAAACTTGATCATAAACCCACAATTCATCGGATCTCGACAAACACACCGCAAAAGAAGATTACATCGAATAGATCTCGAAGAAGATCGAGGAGAACTTTGTATTGAGATCCAAAGAGATAGAAGAAGCCATCTAGCTAATAACTATTTACCCGTAGGTCTGAAGTAAACTACTCACACATCACCGGAGAGGCCATGGAGTTGATGTAGAGGCCCTCCGTGATCAATGCCCCCTCCGGCGGAGCTCCGGAAAGGGCCCCAAGATGGGATCTCTCGGGTACAGAAGGTTGCGGCGGTGGAATTAGGTTTTCGTGGTGCTCCTAGATGTTTGGGGGTACGTGGATACATATATAGGAGGAAGAAGTAGGTCGGTGGAGCAACGAGGGGCCCACGAGGGTGGAGGGCGCGCCAGGGGGTAGGCGTGCCCCCTGCCTCGTGGCCTCCTCGATCGTTTCTTGGTGCCCACTCCAAGTCTCCTGGATCATGTTTGTTGAGAAAATCACGTTCCCAAAGGTTTCATTCTGTTTGGACTCCGTTTGATATTCCTTTTCGGCGAAACCCTAAAATAGGCAAAAAAACAGCAATTTGGGTTGGGCCTCCAGTTAATAGGTTAGTCCCAAAAATGATATAAAAGTGTAAAATAAAGCCCATTAACATCCAAAATAGATAATATAATAGCATGGAGCAATCAAAAATTATAGATACGTCGGAGACGTATCACACCTGAGGCCCAAGGGCGGCTCTCCTAAGGCTCCGGGCCGTGTACAGCCCCACTCATTATTACATGAGAGTGTCACGGGCGGCGATTCTTCACAAGCACGGGGCCTTGCTTCACAGGCACTGGCCTTCTTCACAAGCACTGGGCCTTTCTTCACATACACCAGGCCTTCTTCACAGGCACTGGGCCTTTCTTCATGGGCACTGGGCCTTTCTTCATGGGCACTGGGCCTTTCTTCATGGGTAGAACTTCCGGAGTTGTTGGATGATCCAGGCATTCAGGACGGGTACACCGTCCCGTGTCTCCAGGCACGCGGCGCCAGGCCTGGAGATGTGGACGACCTTGAACGGGCCCTCCCACATGGGCAAGAGCTTATGCAGCCCCTCCCTGGAGAGCACCCGCCTCAGGACGAGGTCACCCACCTCAAGAGTCCTGGAGCGGATGTTGCGGCAGTGGTACCACCGCAGCGCCTGCTGGTATCTTGTTGCCCGTAGTGCAGCTTCACGGCGTCGTTCCTCCCCTAGCACGAGGTCCATCCCCCGCATGGCGTCCTGCTGCGTCTCATCAAACGCCAGGACCCGTGCGGAGCAATGCTCGACCTTGTGGGGGAGGACTGCTTCTGCTCCATAGACGAGGAAGAACGGGGTTTCGCTTGTTGGCTTGGTGGCGGTGGTGTAGATCGACCACATCATGGACTGGAGCTCGTCGTGCCAGCCCCTGCCGCAGGCCTTGAGCTTTTTCTTGAAGGCCCTGGTCTTGAGGCTCTTCAGGACCTCTACGTTGGCACGTTCGACCTGGCCATTGCTCCTGGGATGTGCTACTGAGGCATAGCAGATCTGCATTCCAAGGTTAGCACAATATGACTTGAAGAGATTACTAGTGAACTGCGAGCCGTTATCGATGATGATGTGGTTGGGGACCCCAAAGCGCCTCACGAGGCCCTTGATGAACTTGACTGTAGAGCCGGCTGGGATGGCGCGGACGGCTTCAACCTCCGAGCACTTGGTGAACTTGTCGATGGCGATGTAGAGGTATCAATAGCCCCCAGGCGCCCGAGGGAACGGGCCCAGAATATCCAGCCCCCGGACCGCTAACGGCCATGAGAGTGGGATGGTCTGGAGGCCCTAAGCTGGCTGATGGATCTGCTTGGCGTGGAATTGGCAGGCCTCGCAGGACTTTGCCACCTCGGTCGTGTCATTGAGCGTCGTAGGCCAGTAGAATCCACTTTGGAATGCCTTGCCGACGAGAGTTCGCGACGACGAGTGGTGCCCATAGTCTCCGCCGTGTATGTCAGCTATCAGCTCTTTCCCCTGTTCCCTGGAGATGCAACGCAGTGTAACGTCATTTGGTCGCTTTCTGTATAACTCACCATCCTGGATGCAGTATGTCGTGGCCTGATGGGCCACGCGCTCCGTGTCCTCCTCCTTCTTTGGCAGCACCCCTTGTATCAGGTATTCCTTGAATTCCTTGGTCCAGCATCCCTCCTGGGGCTCGAGCGCCAGGAGTAGGCGTGCTCCTGAGGTTGGGCCGCAGGCTGGGGCTCCTGAGGCTAGCGGTTGTGGGAGTTCGTACCGAGGCTGAGTTGCTCTCGAAAGCGGCGGCGTTGCTGGTGGCTTGAAGAGCCGCTCCTCGAAGACGCCAGGCTCCTAGCGCTGTCACTTGGATGCTCTTCTGGCAATGTCGTCGGCTTCCTTGTTCGTGCCTCGAGGCACGTGCTGCAATTCTAGGCCTAGAAATTGCTTCTCCATCTTGCGCACCTCCGTGAGGTATGCTTCCATGTGCTCGTCCTTCGGCTCGTATACCTTGTTGGAGAAGTTGATGAGGAGCTGTGAGTCACCCCTGATGGTGAGACGCTTTACCCCCAGCGCCGCTGCAGCCTTCAGGCCGGCTATGAGGCCCTCGTATTCTGCAATGTTGTTGGAGACCTTCTCGCCCTGCTGGAAGTAGAGCTGAACGGCATAGTAGAGCTTGTCCTGAGTGGGCGAGATGAGTATAGCTCCAACCCCTGCGCCCTGACGCGCGAAGGCACCATCAAAATACATGACCTAGCCGTCAGGCGCCTCGCTTCTCGGCGAGAGGGACCGGTCCTCGCCTTCTTCAAATGCTGGGGCATCTGTACACTCTGCCACGAAATCAGCGAGCGTGGCCCCCTTGATGACCCTGGTGGTACTGAACTCCAGCTGGAATGCTTGCAACTCGATGTTCCATTCAGCGACTCTTCCGGCAGACTTGGGGCTCCTGAGAACTCTCTACAATGGTAAGTTGAGACAACCTTGATGGGGTGGCCCTGGAAGTAGTGTTGCAACTTTCGCGAGGCGACTAGGAGTGCGAGTAGGAGCTTCTGAGGTATGGGGTATCGCGCTCGTGCATCCCTCAACACCGTGCTGACGAAGTATACCGGGTGCTCGACGAGGGTTGGTGTGCTGACGAGGTTTGCGTCTTCTGAGAGCTGAGGAGTCTCCTAAGGGGGTAGAGCCCCCGATGCTTGGTCGCTTGCCGAAGTCTTCGCGGGTTCGGGGGCGTCGTCCTGCCGAGCCTGACACTCTGCCGCTGCTGCTTCGGCCCTTGCGGCGCCCTTCTGGTCTTTCGTCATCTCCGCTGGAGGCGTGGCACGGTGCAATGCGCCCTTGGTTTGGTGTTCTTCCCGAACAGCCACCAGGGCCATGCTGGCTGGGTACGGAGTGCCAGCCAGGTAGAGCACTAGTGGCTCACGAGGTCGTGGCGCCACCATTACTGGAGGGTTGGTCAGGTATCTCTTGAGGTCTTGGAAAGCTTGGTCGGCCTCCGGGGTCCACTCGAACGGGCCCTTCTTTTTCATCAGCTTGAAGAAGGGTAGGGCGCGCTCTCCCAGCTTGGAGATAAAGCGCCCCAATGCAGTTACCCGACCAGCCAGCTTCTGCATTTCCTTGAGGGTATGTGGTGGACTCATGTCTTCAATGGCCTTCACCTTTTCTGGGTTGGCCTTGATCCCCCTGTGGGACACCAGGAAACCCAGCAGCTTGCCGGAAGGGACGCCAAACACGCATTTCTCCGGATTGAGCCGCAAGTCCACCCGGAGAAGGCTTTCAAAGGTCTCCTCTAGGTCTTGGATCAAGGTCTCCGCCTCCCGAGACTTCACTACGATGTCATCGATGTAGGCTTCAGCGTTCCTCCCGAGCTGCCGCCCTAAGGCGATGTGCATGAGTCGCTGGAAGGTTGCGCCCGCATTGCGCAGTCGGAACGGCATGCAGGTGTAGCAGTACACCCCACACAAGGTCAGGAAGGCCGTTTTCTCCAGATCTTCTACCGCCATCTTGATCTGGTGATATCCTGAGAACGCATCCAGGAAGCATAGCAAATCGCACTCGGCAGTGAAGTCAACGATCTGATCGATGCGTGGAAGCGGGAACGGATCTTGGGGCAGGCCTGGTTGAGGTTGGTGAAGTCGACGCACATCCGCTCCTTCCTGCCTTTCTTGGGTACGACGACGGGGTTCGCCAGCCACTCGGGGTAACGAACCTCGCGAATGACACCCGCGGCCTCCAACTTGCGGGTTTCTCGGACGATGAAAGCTTGCTTCTCCGTGGACTGCCGCCTTGCCTTCTGCTTCACAGGGCGTACGTTGGGGCACACCTTCAGGTGGTGCTCTATTACCTCTCTTGGGACCCCTACCAGCTGGTCGGGCTCCCAGGCGAACACTTCCTTGTTTGCACGCAAAAACTTCACTAGCGCCTCCTCCTGAGCGGGCTCGAGGTTGGCGCCTATGGTAAAGGTTGCCCCTGAGGACCCGTCCTCCTCGACCAACACTTGCTTGGTTTATGCGTTGGCCTAAGTGAAGAACTGCTTCTTCTTGGTTGGTACGGCTCCCTTGGCCTTGGAAGTATCCGCATCGGTGGATCGTGCTGCCGTGGCGGCCTTGAGGGCGAGCTTGAGCACCGCCAAGGCCTCCTTGGCGTCCCCCTTGATGGTGAGGACGCCCTAGCTCCTCGGCATCCTCATGAGATTGTAAGCAGGATGGGTTGCTGCCATGAACTAGGCCAAAGCTGGGTACCCAAGGATGGCATTGTATGGAAGGCCAATGCGGGCGATGTCGAAGTCGATGAGCTCGGTGCGGTAGTTGTCGCGCGTGCCGAAGGTCACGGGGAGGCGAATCTACCCAGGGAGCAGGCGGGGCCCCCGCCAACTCCCGAGAAGGGCTTGCTGGGGTGGAGTCGCTCGAACGGTATGTGAAGGAGGCTGAAGGCCTCGACAGAAAGCACATTGAGGCCGGCGCCACAGTCAACGAGCGTCTTGGTGATGGATACGTGGCAGATGGTGGATGTGCACAGCATCGGGAGCGCACCCAAACTGACGGTGGAGGCGAGATGGTCCTCCGAGTTGAAGGTGAGGTTGGCCTCAGGCACACCCCAGCCGGGCGGAGCCCCCGGGCGCTTGGAAGCAACACCGATCTGGCGAAGGTACGACTTGAGGTGCCGATCTGAGGGTGGTGCCTGCGAACCACCAAGAAGAGCTGTGACGACGGGGGCCGCCGGTTCCCCGAAGAGTGTGACGAAGAGGCCGCGCAGCTCCTCCCAGGTGGCGACAAAATACTCCGGCAAGTGGAGGAGCCCGACACGTGGCGCGCCCGCAAGGGCCATTGGGAACCAGTTGGCCATGACCTTGTCGTTGCTCCGGCTTCCAGGACGGCCTCCTCGTATGCCAGCAGGAAAGCTGATGGGTCCACGGCACCGTCGTAGCGTGGCGGCATCTCCGTCTTGAACTTGGGTGGACACTGCACCCGCCGCAAGGCGGGGGCGAGGGCTCGGATCCCCCGAGCGCCGCTGTGGGCACCGGTAGATCCAGCTGGAGGGGCGTCCGTCATGGGGAGTGGGCGTGAATATGGTGGAGCGCGAGCCGACGGAAGGGAGACTCCAGCGCACCCCTACCTGGCACGCCAAATGTCGGATCACAGGTTCCGGCAAAACCCTTAAGGTTCAAACACTAGGGTGCGGGTGAAGATCTCCCCCCTATCGATCTGCGTCCTAACTTAACCTAGATTTCACGAACTAAATAGACGAACTCGCAACACAAAGGACACAAGATTTATACTGGTTTGGGCCACCATTGTGGTGTAATACCTTACTCCAGTGTGGTGGTGGTGGATTGCCTCTTGGGCTGAGGATGAACAGTGCAAGGGGAAGAACAGCCTCCTGAGGTTGAGGTGTTCTTGTGCTTGGTGCACTTGTGTGGCTGGGGATGACCTTGATGATCTATGTCTCTGCCTATGGTGGTGGCTAGTCCTATTTATAGAGGCACTGGTCCTCTCCCCAAATATTGAGCGGGTAAGGATCCAACAATGGCCAATTTGAAAGGGGACAGCTAGTACAAGCTATCCTAGCAAAAGGTGGTCTTCGCCTGCCAAAGGTTCTGGTGGTGACGCCATCCTGGGCTCCATGGTGACCTCCGTCCTGTCGTCCTTCTGGTCTTGGTCTCATTGCACCAATATGGAAACCTTTGCTTGATGCCTCGGTACTCCACGTCTGCGCTTGCCCCCTTAGCACCAAAGAGGAAACAAGGACGCTGCGCGCGCTCGCTCCCGCCTGGTCTCGATCGTCATGGCTTACGTCAGAAGAACCTCGCGAGGTTTGCCCGACCTTGAACTCTCCGCCCCTCACGAGCCAGCCTGGCGGGCTGCTCCTGAGGAGGTCTTGTGTCGTCCGCCTCGCGAGGCTTGGCCCCTCGCGAGGATCTTGATTCCTTGTTGGTGAAGATGGGCCGTACAGGCCTGCCAGCAAAGCCACACCGTGGGCCGCAGGCAGGCGAGTCTGGGGACCCCCATTCCCAGAACACCGATAGTCACCTCCTCTTTCTCCTTCGAAGTCACTTTCAAGGTAGAGGGCTTATCGACTCGAGCCATGGAAAAGGGGGGAAGTCCAGTCGACTGGCCTGGAGTCGGCTGGTCTTTGCAGTAGAACCAGGTTGACTGCCAACCTCTGACCGACTCGGGAAGAATCATGGCTGGGAAAGTAATTTTTCCTCTCATCTGGATCCCAAGACCCCCGCACATCTAGATCACGTGTGTCCTCTCATCACTCACATTGTCCTTTTTGACCGACTGAGAACGACAGGTGAAAATGTGTTTGAAGAGGCCCCAGTGTGGTCGACAACCCAAGAAATTCTCGCACATGGACACGAATGCAGTGAGGTACACGATAGTGTTGGGGGAAAATGATGAAGTTGTGCTCCAAAGAAGTTCAAGAAACCTCATAAGAAAGGATGAGGAGGCAAAGAAAAACCACGGTCGACATGGGTGGCAAGGAGCACACACTCACCCTCCCGCGGCCGAGGCTCGGTCTCATCCTCCGGGAGCCGCACTGACTTGTGGGGAATCAGAGCCCCCTCAACCAGATCATCGATGTCGTCCTACCGGATCGTCGACCGAATCCAATCTCCCTGGATCCAGCCGCGCGGCAAACCGGATCTCGACGAGGATCCTCCCCGGCTGGTCTTCCTCCCCTTCGCCTTCACCGCCGCATTCTTCACGCATTCCAGAGCCGTCGTCTTCTCCTTCCCCATTGCCGCGGATGGAGCTCGAGCGGGCCTGCAGCGTCGAGAGCAGAGGTGGATGCGATGAAGAAACAGAGGAGAAAGAGAGAGAATGGGAACGCACTGTGCAAAAACCCCAATCCGGCGCCTTATATGGGGCCATTTCTGAGTGGCTGACTTGCGGGCCCGGACGATCCTGTCAAATCCCGCAACAGTCGCGCGCGCGATACGTGGTGAAAAAGGTGGCACAGAGATCGAGGCGCCCTGCCTAATCCATCGCGATTACTGCGGCCTCCTCCACCCCGCGCGCTTCCCAAAATTCGAATCCCACCAGATTCGCGAGCAGCAGAGCAACCTGTCAGACGGAGGATTTTTTTCGTATCAACACTCGAAGCTTTTCAGTAGAAGTTCACTCGACAAACTAAGAATGGATCAACGCGACTGAAAAAGAAGTTGAAGTCATCATGATTGTTCATTTGATCTCAGTAAGATGCTTCCGAAGTGCGAAAGTTGAGTCGGGGGTATTCTCAACTCCTTCTCCACTCGAACCCTGAACCATTCAGGGGCTAATGATGTAGCTATGTACCTAGGGTAGGGTCATAGGCCTGACCTAAACACCCTCCCCTAGGACGTCGCCCTAAAACCAGAAGCATTCAAGGGATAGCATCATCCACACGACCAGAAGCATTCCACTCGAAGACCCGAAGACACTCGACCGCAAGAATTATCACTCGACATGCAGAAGATCTAAAGTCACTCTACATAGCAATGGTCGGGCGTTTACTCCATAGACTTAATAATCATTTATGTCACTTTATTACTGGTGTTACCTGTAACGCCATCTCTTTATGTACCTTAAACCCCTTGTAACGTGGGCTGGCTGGGGTCTGGGCGCACTCTATATAAGCCACCCCCTCCACTGGCACAAGGGTTCGCACCCCCCGTAACACACACACATGCATAATCCAGTCGACCGCCTCTGGGCACCGAGACGTTGGGCTATTACTTCCTCCACGAAGGGCCTGAACTCATAAAACTTGCGTATACAACTTCTCCATAGCTAGGATCTTGCCTCTACATACCTACCCTCCATTCTACTGTTAGTCTTATATCCACGACAGGTGCCAACCACTCAGTGACTGATTGAATCTTGGTAGGATCTACTGCTATACCTTCTCCTGATATAACATGTCCAAGAAATCCAACTTCCTTCAACCAAAACTCACATTTGCTGAACTTGGCATAAAACTGATGCTCCCTAAGGTTCTCGAGAACTAAACGTAAATGCTCCTTGTGTTCCTCTTCATCCTTTGAGTATACCAAGATATCATCAATGAACACCACAAAAAACTTTTCCGAGAACTACATAAACACCTTATTCATCATGCTCTTGAAATAGGCAGGGGCATTAGTCAATCCAAATGACATAACCGTGTACTCATTTAGCCCATACCTTGTGGTAAAAGCTATTTTAGGTATATCCTTCTCTCGAATATTCAGCTGGTGGTATCCTGATCATAGATCGATCTTCGAAAACACTTTAGCTCCTTGCAGCTGGTCAAACAAATCATTAATCATCGGCAGCGGGTACTTGTTCTTGATCGTCACTTCATTCAACGCACGATAATCAACAACCATCCTCAATGATCCATCCTTCTTTTCAACCAAGAGCACTGGGGCTCCCCAAGGTGATGAACTCCATCGAATGTAACCTTTCTCCAATAACTCCTTAATCTATTTCTTGATCTCCTCCAGATCATTCGTGGGCATCCGGTATGGTCTCTTCGATATAGGCCCGGTGCCTGGCAACAGCTATGTCAAAAACTCGATGTCTCGATCTGGCGGTATGCCTGGTAGATCCTATGGAAATACATCCGGATAATCCTTCACTATAGGCACTTCCTCCTGAACAATTCCTGAGAGGGAATTTACTTGGGTTCTCCTTGGCGCATGCCTGGATACATACTTGATCCTTTTTCCCTCCGGGGTGGTAAGTAGAATTGACTTACTGGCTCAATCGATGTTTCCCCCATACATCGATAGTCAATACATGCCTAGAATCACATCCAAACCTTGAGACTCCGGAATTATCAAGTCGGATGGGAAAACATGACTACCTATGGTTAATGGCATCTGAAAACATCCACTGCTTGCCATATACTCAGCTCCGGGTGAGGTTACTAACATGGGTGTCCTAAGAACTTTAGTGGGCAACTTATACTTATCCACTAATCCCCTTGATATGTATGAATGCGATGCGCCAGTATCAAAAAGAATGATTGCAGTAAATGACTTAACTAAAAACTTACCGATAACTGCATCTGGCTGCTCTTCAACCTCCTCCACATTCACGTGGTTCACTTGTCCTTTGTTAAATGGATTGGGCTTCTTCCCAGAGTTCCCATTACCATTTCCGTTCTTTGCTTCAGGGCACTCAGTGGCATAGTGTCCAGTCTTCCCGCACTTGAAACAAGTAACGTGGCTTAGGTCCCTCTTGGCGGGTTTGGCTGGATTGGAGCGGTTCTGACTGCTGCTTGCTCCATTCCCATTCCCATTCTTTGGGCCATTATGATTATGAGAACCTCCTCCATTGTGAGTGTGGCCTCCACGGTTATGTGTAAGTCCTCCCAAGTTCGGGGTAAAACGAGGCTTCTGCTGAGCTCCTAAATTATACTTCCCTTGTCCATACTTCCTCTTGCAGCTCTCTATCTGCTGCTGCTTCCCTTCGATCATGAGAGCTTTATCTACCAACTCCTGGTAGTTGTTAAATGTTGCCACCATTAACTGCATACTCATATCATCATTCAGCCCTTCCATAAACTTCTCCTGCTTCGCGACATCTGTGGCCACATCATCTGGGGCATAGCGAGATAACTTACTAAACTCATCCATGTACTGCCCCACAGTACGGTTCCCCTGGCGTAAGTAGCGAAACTCGTGCTTCTTCATGCTCATAGCTCTAGTTGAGACATGGGCAGTGCGGAATGCTTGCTGAAACTGTACCCAAGTGACATTGGCTATAGGAAAAGTGGATGTGTAATTCTCCCACCATGAGGCTACTGGTCCATCCAATTGGTGTGCGGCAAAACGCACCTTCTCAGCATCTGTGCAACCTGCGGTGGTCAACTCTCTTCCAATCCTGCGCAGCCAATCATCAGCAACTATTGGCTCGGTGCTACTGGAAAACATCGGCGGCTGCAACCTCAGAAAACGGGCTAAGTTGTCAACTGGAGGTGGTGGCAGTGGGTTGTTGTTGTTGTTGTTGTTGTTGTTGCCTTGGTTCTGAACTAACAACTACATCGAGGCATTCTGCTGCTGGATCAACTGAGTGAGCTCCGGTGGGAAGACAAATTCGGTATCATGTCTCGGAGGTATCTGATGGGTTTAGAGGGAAGAGATTAGAATGGAATGAGGTCTAGTGAGAAAGCACTACCCATATGCACATGAGACAATCACAATCATATCATATCACTCAATCAATCAAGCAAGGGCATACAATCGATCTAACTATCGTTATAGTGCTCAGAATATACTATATACATGGGGGAAATACTACTTGATCATATGGTGGTCTACTAGAAATTTTGATCGGTGGAAGACTCCATGATATATGCTCCAGCTTCGTCTTCATAATCATCATCACTACCATCGAGGTCGGAGTCGGTGTCGTTGATGATGATGTAGTCTTCAGAACGAATCTCCTTAGGTTTGTCGTCTTCTCCTCCTGGCACAGGGTCTCCCATGAAAACGCCTAGCTTCCTTGTTAGGTCATCATTCATCTCCACTAGTATCGTCATTTCCTCCTCATATCCATCGCGTGTAGACTTAAGCTCCTCTTCTAGCTCTGTGATCCTGGTCATCGCCTTCTTCAAATCTATCATGCTTGCACACATCTGGTTCTCCTGGCGACGTATGTGATGGTTTAACTCCTGGATGAATGCTACAATAGACCTGTCTTTCCAGGTACTGATCATCTCCCATTGCTCATCTCTGCACCCACATATCTAGTAGATAGTGTCCTTCAGCTCTTGTTGGTAGACTTCTCCAATACGTCCTATAGTAATGTGGGCTGCCATACTCTTGCCTAGACTCCAGGTTGGTGCATCAAAGGAAAACTCTATGGATTTAGTGACTGGCGCAAATGTCCTTCCTAGAACTTGAACTCGAATCATCCAGCGCTCCTCTTCTGGTAAAGTGGTGGTGTAGGTCCCGGTGAAGCTTGGTATTCCGATATTCAGGTGCCTAGTGACTTCCTTCAAGTGTCGTCCAAAAGGTGTGTCTTCATCTGGTTGTGCAAACTTGTTCCTTGAGTCTACCATCCTAAAGAGTAGAAAGTGGAGAGGAGTCAGAAATGAGTAGAGAAGAGTGACTGAGGGAGTCCTGGATTAGGGGGTCTCCGGACAGCCAGACTATATCCTTTGGCCGGACTGTTGGACTATGAAGATACAAGATTGAAGACTTCGTCTCCTGTCCGGATGGGACTTTCGTTGGCGTGGAAGGCAAGCTTGGCAATACGGATATGTAGATCTCCTCCCTTGTAACCGACTCTGTATAACCCTAGCCCCCTCCGGTGTCTATATAAACCGGAGGGTTTAGTCCATAGGACGACAGACAATCATACCATAGGCTAGCTTCTAGGGTTTAGCCTCTACGATCTCGTGGTAGATCAACTCTTGTAATACTCATATCATCAAGATCAATCAAGCAGGACATAGGGTATTACCTCCATCAAGAGGGCCCGAACCTGTGTAAAACATCATGTCCCCTGCCTCCTGTTACCATCAGCCTTAGACGCACAGTTCGGGACCCCCTACCTGAGATCCGCAGGTTTTGACACCGACATTGGTGCTTTCATTGAGAGTTCCACTATGTCGTCGCCATAAGGCTTGATGGCTCCTTCGATCATCGGTAATGATGCGGTCCAGGTTGAGGTTTTCCTCCCTGGACAGATCTTCGTATTCGGCGGCTTCGCACTGCGGGCCAACTTGCTTGGCCATCTGGAGCAGATCGAGAGCTACGCCCCTGGCCATCAGGTCAGGTTCGGAAACCTAAACTACACTACTGGCATCCGCGGAGACTTGATCTTCGACGGATTCGATCCCATGTCAGGTGCGCCGCACGATCACGACGAGCATGATTTAGCTCTGCCGTCGGACAGTGTTCGGGAGATCACACCTACAACTACTCCAGCCTTCAATCCAGAGCAAATTGCGCCATCCGAGGACGGAGGGATAGACCCTGCCATGGAGGCCGCACTCTCAGTGGCGATGGAGCCGGATACTGACTTCACCCCTTACGAGAGTCGTGTTGCCGAACCACTGGATTCGTCTCCGGCCACAGACTCTGAGTCGCATGCATCCGTGCCTATCGAATCCAATTGGGTGCCGATCATGGAGTTCACCTCCGCAGATATCTTTCAGCACTCGCCTTTCGGCGATGTGCTAAATTCATTAAAGTCTCTCTCCTTGTCAGGAGAACCTTGGACGAACTATGTCTGGCTAGAATGGGATGCGGACGACGAAGAAATTCACTGCCCACCCACCACCCACTTAGTAGCCACTGTCGACGATCTAACCGACATGCTCGACTTCGACTCCAAAGACATCGACGGTATGGACGACGATGTAGGAGACGAACAGGAACCACCGCCCACAGGGCGCTGGACCGCCACCTCATCACATGATATTTACATGGTGGACACCCCCAAAGAAGGCAATGGCGACGAGGCAGCGGAGGATGACGCCTCCAAGAAGCAACCCAAGCGCCGACGTTAGCGGCACCGCTCTAAGTCCCGCCATAGCAAAAGTTGTGATACCGGACAATAACACTCCAGATAGTGCCGAAGACGACAATAATCCCCCCCAGCATGATTTAGAGTGGGAGGGTGAACAAGCTAGCCCTCCAGAGCAGGCAGCAGATGGAGAATCAGAGGAGGGCAATTACATGCCTCTCTCCAAAGACGAGGTGAGCCTCGACGACAAAGAACTTATCATGCCCGAGGATCTCGTCGAACTGGAGCGTTTCAAGCGCCGGCTTATAGCCATAGCAAATAGCTTGAAGAAAAAGCAACAACAGCTTCAAGCTGATCAAGATCTGCTAGCAGACAGATGGACCGAAGTCCTTGCGGCCGAGGAATACGAACTCGAGCACCCCTCCAAGAGTTACCCAAAGCGCAGGTTGCTACCTCACCTCGAGGAGGAAGCATTGAAACCTACATCACCAGTGTACGATGCGGCTGACCGGCCACCTCGTGGCCGAGACAGAAAGGCATTTCATCTAGAAGTCAAGCCCACACCCCGCCGCCAATCAAAAAAAATACTAAGGCCCGGGGCAACACGCGGAACCTGCGAGACATATTGGAAAACAAGGCAAAACATGCAAGATTGATCTACGGATCACAGGGGCACGCACCAATACGCGACGATGATCGTCACGCCGGATACACTAAAAGCAAATCCGGCCGAGCCAAACATGGCAGACAAGACTCGTATGAACCGCGTCGCGATATAGCCCGGCACAGAGGCGCCGCACACCCCTTATGCTTCACTGATGAAGTAATGGATCACGAATTCCCAGAAGGGTTTAAACCCGTAAACATCAAATCATATGATGGTACTACAGACCCCGCGGTATGGATAGAAGACTTCTTCCTCCACATTCACATGTCCTGCGGAGATGACCTACATGCCATCAAGTATCTCCTACTAAAACTCAAAGGCCCAGCTCGGCATTGGCTCAATAGCTTGTTGGCAAACTCCATTGGAATTTGGGAGAACCTGGTAGAGGCATTCCTGGACAATTTCCAGGACACTTATGTGCAACCGCCGGACGCTGACGATTTAAGTCATATAACTCAGCAGCTAGGGGAATCGGCCAGGAAATTCTGGACCCGGTTCCTAACCAAGAAAAACCAAATTGTCGACTGTCCGGATGCAGAGGCCTTGGCGGCATTTAAGCATAATATCCATGACGAATGGCTCGCCCGACACCTCAGCCAAGAGAAGCCAAAATCCATGACGGCCCTCACGACACTTATGACTCGCTTTTGTGCGGGCGAAGATAGCTAGTTGGCTCGTAGTACCAATACAGCAAGCAAACCTGGCATATCAGAAGCCAGGGATAGCAACGGCAAACCATGACGCAACAAACACAAGCGCCGCAAATATGGTGAAAACGCAAAAAATACGGCAGTTAATGCCGGGTTCAGGGGCTCAAAGTCCGGTCAGCAGAAAGGGCCACCCAAAAATACAAATCCGGGTCCATCCAGTCTGGACCGCATACTCGCTCGCCAATGCCAAATTCATGGCACCCCAGAAAGGCCAGCCACCTATACCAACAGAGAATGCTAGGTCTTCAAACAAGCCGGTAAGGCAGGCGCCAAAGACGAAGAGGGGTCTCAAAGCGACAACAGCGACGAAGAGCCCAGATCACCGAACACAGGAGGGCAAAAGAAATTTCCCCCCATATTCAATCGGTGAATGTGGTAAATACCACCCAAATTGCCAACTTGGACCAGATATGCACCCTTAGGGATGGCGGCTCAATGGAATTAGCCGTCCCACAATATAAGCTAGGGCCGGTCACCTTCAACCGCACGGATCATCCGGTTAACACCAATCAGGGAAAACCAGCCGCACTAATCCTCGACCCAATAGTAGACGGGTTCCACCTCACTCGAGTCCTCATGGACGGAGGTAGCAGTTTAAATCTGCTTTACCAGGACACAGTGCGCAAGATGGGCATCGATCATTTGGCGATCAAGCCCACCAAAGCCACTTTTAGAAGCATCATACCAGGTATGAAGGTTAGCTGTATAGGCTCCATTGCCCTCCAGGTAATCTTCGGATCACCAGAAAATTACCGTATCGAAGAGTTAATCTTCAAAATCGCCCCTTTCCGCAATGACTATCAAGCACTACTCGGGCGAACCGCGTTCGCTAGATTCAACGCGGTGCCACATTATGCCTATCGTAAGCTCAAAATGCCCGGTCCACGTGGCGTCATCACGATTCATGGCAAGGCCGAACCTTCCTTCGGCACCAACAAATACATCACTGCCTTAGCAGCAAAAACAACGAGCAGCACCTTGTAGCCGAACCTCGAGTCGACGCCCAGGCTCCTGGACACCGTCAAGGGGCTCCGAACTACTTCGCCGAAGGATACCCCGGCTCGTCCAGAGCTCAACTAAACACTCCGACGAAGGCCATGACAGGCCGAACTCAGCGGTTCAACCACCCTCCGACACGCAAACATTTCTTATATTTCCTTCGCAGGTTCACCTTTGCACCGACCAGGACGGACTCCACGGAGGCAGCTTGAACGCATCAGGGGATCCTTAGACATTCCCCGAAGTGAACGTCCGGCTGTAATACGGATCCGCACTCAACCTCTTCCCCCGGTCACAGCAGGTTCTGCTATCACAACTCCTTTTTTATTTATCACATTACTTGTACCCATACGCATAGACGTATTATTCAAATACAACATGTGGATTTATATGACGCTTACCTGCTGATTATTTCTTATCGAAATCATTTCGTCAAGTGGCATCCATACACAGCGATATGCCTTAAAATATGCCAGGGGCTTCGTTTTTCCCGTAACACGGCAATAAAAGTCCGAACACCTTCATGGAAGTTTGGCACCCCGAACCTATAGCATTATATGCATCAGCTCCGAATCATGTCTTGGGTCAATAGTTGGGTTTGCCCTGCTCCCATGTTTTGGTACCTTACATTCCGCTATATCGGCTAAGGTGGCACTGGGAGAACTACTGCGATTATGTCCTGGTTCTTCTGGATGAGCACCTCAGTAGAGAAAGTTGAAAACTGACTGTCATGATACGGCGAGAGCTGGCCAGCTGTTCGAGCGATCACAAAATCTTTAAGGATTTCTCCCGCACAATGCCATAACCAATGCAGTGTGCGATGGATCGGCCTTTTCTCTGATCAGGCGCTTATAGAGCCCCTAGTATGGTCTTCTGAACACAAGGGGCTGCACCGGCCATACTAAAGCTCCTATGGCTAAGTGAGAGTGATAAAGCCCTATAGTCCGATTGCCTGGTTCGTTGTGTTGAGCACCTCCTTCGGAGGACCCAAAACTGGGATAAAGAGTGCTCAGGTTTATCCCGAACACCCCCGTACTTCTTACGTGGGGGCAGAAGCCGACGACTAGCCAACTCTCAGTTTCAACATAAAAACGGCCGCACAGGAGGGTAAACTTTCATATAACAGGTGACAAATAAACGGCCTTGTTCAAACATTACAAAGGACAACATGATCGGCATTCATGGAAATATAATGTCCTTGGTGCATAGCTCTGCTGCAAGGTAGGATCCTTTCAGGACACTCTTATAATATAATTCGGGCTTGCGGTGCTCCTTCCCCTCTGGCGGTCCCTCTGTCACTAGATTTTCGGCATCCATCTTCCCCTAGTGCACCTTTGAGAGGGTGACGGCCATTCGCTCTCCTTCTATACATACCGACCGATTGATGACGTCAAGTCGAGGGCAAGCGCTTACAAGCCGCCTCACGAGCCCGAAGTAGCTGCTTGGAATCGGCTCGGCAGGCCATAGCCGGATAACCATATCTTTCATGGCTAGTTCCGCCGCCTTATGCAGTTCGATCAACTGTTTTAGTTGATCGGCAAAAGGCACCGGATAATTCGGCGCCAAATACTGCGACCAAAAGAGCTTATCGGCGGTGTTCCTTCCTTTGGCTCGGTAGAATTGAGCGGCAAGCAAATACACCTGAGAAATCTGGATTCACAATCAGAAACATAGTTTTCCCTTCAAATACTTGCTTTACATGGGAAAAGCCTTACCCGCTGCGATCTTCCTCGCCTCTTGGATCCCCTGCAGGGCGCTTTGGGTTTCCCCCGGGCATCGCTCGTGGCTTGACGCGCCTTGGTGAGTTCGGACTCTTTCTCCATTAAACTCTGATCCAAGTTCTCGCATTTACTTACGGCCTCTTGCAGCTCCTGCTTGGCTTTAATAACTCTGGCCTCGTGTTTCTCATGAAGAGTCCGCTTCGTGGCTGCCTTTTCCTCGGCCTCGGCAACGGCCCTTTTGAGGGCCTCGACTTCGGTCATAACCCCTAGAACAAATTATGCGGCTTATTTCATACTGAACAATTATTTCACAATAAATGCGCACAATGCTTGTGCATACCTTGTTTATCCCTCAACTGCATTTTCAATTGGCCAATTTCTTCCATGGCCCGCTCCAGACTTTGATTCAGTTCGGAGATCTCCACAGTAGGAGAGGCAGCAGCCGCTACAGGTATCTGCTTGAAATAGAAGAGAAATCAATATCATTCAATAAGTCTTCCTGTGATCATCAATGTGATCCCCTGTCTGGTTCTTTCTTTCACCGAACAGTGTATCAGGGGCTACTATCTATACTATGACACTCTTCGACAACTTATAAAACATACCTCAAAGCCTCTTATAAGGCTGATACAGGCTTTGTTCAGTCCACTCTCGGTTGACTGAATCTTCTCAATCACCGCACCCATAAGGGCACGGTGTTCGTCAACAATGGAGGCGTCTCGTAATGCCACCAACAAAGCATCTGACACCTCTGGATGGACAGAGGCCGCCGGCAGAACAGGCACGCCCCCTCCAGCCGAAGGAGGCTGCCTTCTTGATTCTGGAGCCGTATAAGCCTCTGGAATCGCATCCGGTGGGGAGCCGAACTCAGGGTCGCCCCCGCCGTCAGACCCCATGGAATCTTTTCCCCCACGTGTCCGGCCCCTGCAGTTTGACCTCCAGGCGCCGCCTTCACGGTTTCTTCCTTTCCTCCTTGGTCGGGGTCCTTGTTGGGGAATGTTGCAGAAAACAAAAAAAATTCCTACGTTTTCACCAAGATCCATCTATGAGTTCATCTAGCAATGAGTGATCGGATGCATCTACATACCTTTGTAGATCGCGAGCAGAAGCGTTCAGAGAATAGGGATGAGGGAGTCGTACTCATCGTGATCCAAATCACCGGAGATCCTAGCGCCGAACGGACGACACCTTCGTGTTCAACACACGTACGGTCAGCGTGACGTCTCCTCCTTCTTGATCCAGCAAGGGGGAAGGAGAGGTTGATGAAGATCCAGCAGCCCGACGGCGTGGTGGTGGATGCAGCAGTCACCGCAGCAGGGCTTCGCCGTTCTTCTATGAGAGGGAGAGGTGTAGCAGGGGAGAGGGAGGCGCCAAGACTTCAGGGTGTGGCTGCCCTCCCTCCCCCCCTTTATATAGGCCCCCTAGGGGGGTGTGCCGGCCCTAGGAGATGCGATCTCCTAGGGGGCGGCGGCCAAGGGGGAGGAGTGCCCCCCAGGGCAAGTGGAGGCGCCCCCTCCCCTAGGGTTCCCAATCCTAGGCGCATGGGGGCCCAAGGGCGGGCGCACCAGCCCACTATGGGCTGGTTAACTCCCCACTTCAGCCCATGGGGCCCTCCGGGATGGGTGGCCCCACCCGGTGGACCTCCGGGACCCTTCCGGTGGTCCCGGTACAATACCGTTGACCCCCGAAACTCTCCCGATGGCCGAAACTGCACTTCCTATATATAATTCTTCACCTCCGGCCCATTCCGGAACTCCTCGTGACGTCCGGGATCTCATCCGGGACTCCGAACAACTTTCGGGTTACTGCATACTCATATCTCTACAACCCTAGCGTCACCGAACCTTAAGTGTGTAGACCCTACGGGTTCGGGAGACATGTAGACATGACCGAGACGACTCTCCGGTCAATAACCAACAGCGGGATCTGGATACCCATGTTGGCTCCCACATGCTCCTCGATGATCTCATCGGATGAACCACGATGTCGAGGATTCAAGCAACCCCGTATACAATTCCCTTTGTCAATCGGTACGTTACTTGCCCGAGACTCGATCGTCGGTATCCCAATACCTTGTTCAGTCTCGTTACCGGCAAGTCACTTTACTCGTACCGTAATGCATGATCCCGTGACCATACACTTGGTCACTCTGAGCTCATTATGATGATGCATTACCGAGTGGGCCCAGAGATACCTCTCCGTCATACGGAGTGACAAATCCCAGTCTTGATCCGTGTCAACCCAACAGACACTTTCGGAGATACCCGTAGTATACCTTTATAGTCACCCAGTTACGTTGTGAAGTTCGGTACACCCAAAGCACTCCTACGGTATCCGGGAGTTACACGATCTCATGGTCTAAGGAAAAGATACTTGACATTGGAAAAACTCTAGCAAACGAACTATACGATCTTGTGCTATGTTTAGGATTGGGTCTTGTCCATCACATCATTCTCCTAATGATGTGATCTCGTTATCAATGACATCCCATGTCCATAGTCAGGAAACCATGACTATCTGTTGATCAACGAGCTAGTCAACTAGAGGCTTACTAGGGACATGTTGGTGTCTATGTATTCACACATGTATTACGATTTCCGGATAACACAATTATAGCATGAATAAAAGACAATTATCATGAACAAGGAAATATAATAATAATCCTTTTATTATTGCCTCTAGGGCATCCAATAGTCTCCCACTTGCACTAGAGTCAATAATCTAATTACATTGTGATGAATCGAACACCCATGGAATTCTGGTGTTGATCATGTTTTGCTCTAGGGAGAGGTTTAGTCAACGGATCTGCTACATTCAGGTCCATATGTACTTTAGAAATATCTATGTCTCCATCTTGAACATTTTCACGAATGGAGTTGAAGCGACGCTTGATGTGCCTAGTCTTCTTGTGAAACCTGGGCTCCTTGGCAAGTGCAATAGCTCCAGTGTTGTCACAGAAGAGTTTGATCGGCCCCGACGCATTGGGTATGACTCCTAGGTCGGTGATGAACTCCTTCACCCAAATTGCTTCATGCGCTGCCTCCGAGGCTGCCATGTACTCCGCTTCACATGTAGATCCCGCCACGACGCTCTGCTTGCAACTGCACCAGCTTACTACCCCTCCATTCAAAATATACACATATCCGGTTTGTGACTTAGAGTCATCCAGATCTGTGTCGAAGCTAGCGTCGACATAACCCTTTACGACGAGCTCTTCATCACCTCCATAAACGAGAAACATTTCCTTAGTCCTTTTCAGGTACTTCAGGATATTCTTGACCGCTGTCCAGTGTTCCTTGCCGGGATTACTTTGGTACCTACCTACCAAACTTACGGCAAGGTTTACATCAGGTCTGGTACATAGCATGGCATACATAATAGACCCTATGGCTGAGGCATAGGGGATGACACTCATTTCTTCTATATCTTCTGCCGTGGTCGGACATTGAGCTGAGCTCAATTGCACACCTTGCAACACAGGCAAGAACCCCTTCTTAGACTGATCCATATTGAAGTTCTTCAATATCTTATCAAGGTATGTGCTTTGTGAAAGACCTATGAGGCGTCTTGATCTATCTCTATAGATCTTCATGCCTAATATATAAGCAGCTTCTCCAAGGTCCTTCATTGAAAAACTCTTATTCAAGTAGGCCTTAATGCTTTCCAAAAGCTCTATATCATTTCCCATCAAAAGTATGTCATCTACATATAATATGAGAAATGCTACAGAGCTCCCACTCACTTTCTTGTAAACGCAGGCTTCTCCATAAGTCTGCATAAACCCAAACGCTTTGATCATCTCATCAAAGCGAATGTTCCAACTCCGAGATGCTTGCACCAGCCCATAAATCGAGCGTTGGAGCTTGCACACCTTGTCAGCATTCTTAGGATCGACAAAACCTTCCGGCTGCATCATATACAATTCTTCCTTAAGGAAACCATTAAGGAATGCCGTTTTGACGTCCATTTGCCATATCTCATAATCATAGAATGCGGCAATTGCTAACATGATTCGGACGGACTTCAGCTTCGCTACAGGTGAGAAAGTCTCATCGTAGTCAACCCCTTGAACTTGTCGATAACCCTTAGCGACAAGCCGAGCTTTATAGATGGTCACATTACCATCTGCGTCTGTCTTCTTCTTAAAGATCCATTTATTTTCTATGGCTCGCCGATCATCGAGCAAGTCAGTCAAAGTCCATACTTCGTTTTCATACATGGATCCTATCTCGGATTTCATGGCTTCCAGCCATTTGTCGGAATCCGGGCCCGCCATCGCTTCTTCATAGTCTGAAGGTTCACCGTTGTCTAACAGCATGATTTCCAAGACAGGGTTGCTGTACCACTCTGGTGCGGAACGTGTCCTTGTGGACCTTCGAAATTTAGTAGGAGCTTGATCAGAAGTATCTTGATCATCATCATTAACTTCCTCTCTAATTGGTGCAGGCACCACAGGAACATTTTCCTGAGCTGCGCTACTCTCTGCTTCAAGAGGCAGTACTTCATCAAGCTCTACTTTCTTCCCACTTACTTCTTTCGAGAGAAACTCCTTCTCTAGAAAGGATCCATTCTTGGCAACAAAGATCTTGCCTTCGGATCTGAGGTAGAAAGTATACCCAATAGTTTCTTTAGGGTATCCTATGAAGACGCATTTTTCCGACTTGGGTTCGAGCTTTTCAGGTTGAAGTTTCTTGACATAAGCATCGCATCCCCAAACTTTTAGAAACGACAGCTTAGGTTTCTTCCCAAATCATAATTCATACGGTGTCGTCGCAATGGATTTCGACGGAGCCCTATTTAAAGTGAATGCGGCAGGCTCTAAAGCATAGCCCCAAAATGATAGCAGTAAATCGGTAAGAGACATCATAGATCGCACCATATCTAATAGAGTGCGATTACGACGTTCGGACCCACCATTACGCTAAGGTGTTCCAGGCGGCGTGAGTTGTGAAACTATTCCACATTTTCTTAAGTGTGTGCCAAATTCGTGACTCAAGTATTCTCCCCCACGATCTGATCGCAAGATCTTGATTTTCCTGTCACGTTGATTCTCAACCTCACTCTAAAATTCCTTGAACTTTTCAAAGGTCTTAGACTTGTGTTTCATTAAATAGACATACCCATATCTACTCAAGTCATCAGTGAGGGTGAGAACATAACGATAGCCACCGCGAGCCTCAACACTCATTGGACCGCACACATCAGTATGTATGATTTCCAATAAGTTGGTTGCTCGCTCCATTGTTCCTGAGAACGGAGTCTTGGTCATTTTACCCATGAGGCATGGTTCGCACGTGTCAAATGATTCATAATCAAGAGACTCTAAAAGTCCATCTGCATGGAGCTTCTTCATGCGTTTGACACCTATGTGACCAAGGCGGCAGTGCCACAAGTATGTTGGACTATCATTATCAACCTTACATCTTTTGGTATTCACACTATGAATATGTGTAGCATTACACTCGAGATTCATTAAGAATAAACCATTCACCATCGGAGCATGACCATAAAACATATCTATCATATAAATAGATCAACCATTATTCTCGGATTTAAATGAGTAGCCATCTCATATTAAACGAGATCCTGATACAATGTTCATGCTCAAAGCTGGCACTAAATAACAATTATTGAGGTTTAAATCTAATCCCATAGGTAAATGTAGAGGTAGCATGCCGACGGCGATCACATCGACCTTGGAACCATTCCCGACGCGCATCGTCACCTCGTCCTTCGCCAGTCTCCGCTTATTCCGCAGCTCCTGCTTTGAGTTACAAATGTGAGCAACCGCACCGGTATCAAATACCCAGGAGCTACTACGAGTACTGGTAAGGTACACATCAATTACATGTATATCACATATACCTTTCGTGATGCCGGCCTTCTTGTCCGCTAAGTATTTGGGGCAGTTCCGCTTCCAGTGACCACTTCCCTTGCAATAAAAGCACTCAATCTCGGGCTTGGGTCCATTCTTTGGCTTCTTCCCGGCAGCTTGCTTACCGGGCGCGGCAACTCCCTTGCCGTCCTTCTTTAAGTTCTTCTTACCCTTGCCTTTCTTGAACTTAGTGGTTTTATTCACCATCAACACTTGATGTTCTTTTTGACTTCTACCTCTGCTGATTTCAGCATTACAAATACTTCAGGAATGGTCTTTTCCATCCCCTGCATATTGAAGTTCATCACAAAGCTCTTGTAGCTTGGTGGAAGTGACTTAAGGATTCTGTCAATGACCGCGTCATTCGGGAGATTAACTCCCAGCTGAGTCAAGCGGTTATGTAACCCAGACATAGTGAGTATGTGCTCACTGACAGAACTATTTTCCTCCATCTTACAGCTGAAGAACTTGTCGGAGACTTCATATCTCTTGACCCGGGCATGAGCTTGAAAAACCATTTTCAGCTCTTCGAACATCTCATATGCTTCGTGTCTCTCAAGACGCTTTTGGAGCCACGGCTCTAAGCTGTAAAGCATGCCGCACTGAACGAGGGAGTAATCATTGGTACGTGTTTGCCAAGCGTTCATAACGTCTTGTTCTGCAGGGAGAGCAGGTGCTTCACCTAGCGGTGCTTGTAGGACATAATCTTTCTTGGCAGCTATGAGGATGATCCTCAGGTTCCGAACCCAGTCCGTATAGTTGCTGCCATCGTCTTTCAACTTGGTTTTCTCTAGGAACGCGCTGAAGTTGAGGACAACGTTGGCCATTTGATCTACAATACATGTTGTAAAGATTTTAGACTAAGTTCATGATAATTAAGTTCATCTAATCAAATTATTCAATGAACTACCACTCAGATAGACATCCCTCCAGTCATCTAAGTATAACATGATCCGAGTTAACTAGGCCGTGTCCGATCATCACGTGAGACGGACTAGTCAACATCAGTGAACATCTTCATGTTGATCGTATCTTCTATACGACTCATGCTCGACCTTTCGGTCTTCTGTGTTCTGAGGCCATGTCTGTACATGCTAGGCTCGTCAAGTCAACGTAAGTGTTTACATGTGTAAATCTGTCTTACACCCGCTGTATGTGAACGTTGGAATCTATCACACCCGATCATCACGTGGTGCTTCGAAACAACGAACTCTCGCAACAGTTCACAGTTAGGGGGAACACTCTCTTGAAATTATTATGAGGGATCATCTTATTTACTACCGTCGTTCTAAGTAAACAAGATGAAAAAAAACATGATAAACATCTCATGCAATCAAATAATAGGCACATGATATGGCCAGTATCATATAGCTTCCTTCGATCTCCATCTTGGGGCTCCATGATCATCTTGTCACCGGCATGACACCATGATCTCCATCATCATGATCTTCATCATCGTGTCTCCATGAAGTTGCTCGCCAACTATTACTTCTACTACTATGGCTAACACGTTTAGCAATAAAGTAAAGTAATTTATATGGCGTTTCTCAATGACACGCAGGTCATACAAAAATAAAGACAACTCCTATGGCTCCTGCCGGTTGTCATACTCATCGACATGCAAGTCGTGATTCCTATTACAAGAACATGATCTCATACATCACATATATCATTCATCATTCATCACAACTTTGGCGATATCACATCACAAAACACTTGCTGCAAAAACAAGTTAGATGTCCTCAAATTGTTGTTGCAAGTTTTACGTGGCTGCAAGAGGGTTCTAGCAAGAACGTTTTCTTACCTACGTTAACGCCACAACGTGATTTGTCAACTTCTATTTACCCTTCATAAGGACCCTTTTCATCAAATCCGCTCCAACTAAAGTGGGAGAGACAGACACCCGCCAGCCACCTTATGCAACTAGTGCATGTCAGTCAGTGGAACCGGTCTCACGTAAGCGTACGTGTAAGGTTGGTCCGGGCCGCTTCATCCCACAATACCGCTGAAGCAAAATAAGACTAGTAGCGGCAAGAAAGTTGACAACATCTACGCCCACAACAAATTGTGTTCTACTCGTGCAAAGAGAACTACACATAGACCTAGCTCATGATGCCACTGTTGGGAACGTTGCAGAAAACAAAAAAAATTCCTACGTTTTCACCAAGATCCATCTATGAGTTCATCTAGCAATGAGTGATCGGATGCATCTACATACCTTTGTAGATCACGAGCGGAAGCGTTCAGAGAACGGGGATGAGGGAGTCGTCTCGTCATGATCCAAATCACCGGAGATCCTAGCGCCGAATGGACGGCACCTCCGTGTTCAACACATGTACGGTCAGCATGACGTCTCCTCCTTCTTGATCCAGCAAGGTGAAAGGAGAGGTTGATGAAGATCCAGCAGCACGACGGCGTGGTGGTGGATGCAGCAGTCACCGCAGCAGGGCTTCACCGTTCTTCTGCAAGAGGGAGAGGTCTAGCAGGGGAGAGGGAGGTGCCAAGACTTCAGGGTGCGGCTGCCTTCCCTCCCCCCCCCTTTAATAGGCCCCCTAGGAGGGTGCGCCGGCCCTAGGAGATGGGATCTCCTAGGGGGCGGCGGCCAAGGGGGAGGAGTGCCCCCCAAGGCAAGTGGAGGCGCCCCCTCCCCTAGGGTTCCCAACCCTAGGCGCATGGGGGGCCCAAGGGGGGGCGCACCAGCCCATAGTCTCCCCACTTCAGACCATGGGGCCCTCCGGGATGGGTGGCCCCACCCGGTGGACCCCCGGGCCCTTCCGGTGGTCCCGGTACAATACCGTTGACCCCCCGAAACTCTCCCAATGGCTGAAAATGCACTTCCTATATATAATTCTTCACCTCCGGACCATTCCAGAACTCCTCATGACGTCCGGGATCTCATCCGGGACTCCGAACAACTTTCAGGTTACTGCATACTCATATCTCTACAACCCTAGCGTCACCGAACCTTAAGTGTGTAGACCCTACGGGTTCGGGAGACATGTAGACATGACCGAGACGACTCTCCGGTCAATAACCAACAGCGGGATCTGGATACCCATGTTGGCTCCCACATGCTCCTCGATGATCTCATCGGATGAACCACGATGTCGAGGATTCAAGCAACCCCGTATACAATTCCCTTTGTCAATCGGTACGTTACTTGCCCGAGACTCGATCGTCGGTATCCCAATACCTTGTTCAGTCTCGTTACCGGCAAGTCACTTTACTCGTACCGTAATGCATGATCCCGTGACCATACACTTGGTCACTCTGAGCTCATTATGATGATGCATTACCGAGTGGGCCCAGAGATACCTCTCAGTCATACGGAGTGACAAATCCCAGTCTTGATCCGTGTCAACCCAACAGACACTTTCGGAGATACCCGTAGTATACCTTTATAGTCACCCAGTTACGTTGTGAAGTTCGGTACACCCAAAGCACTCCTACGGTATCCGGGAGTTACACGATCTCATGGTCTAAGGAAAAGATACTTGACATTGGAAAAACTCTAGCAAACGAACTATACGATCTTGTGCTATGTTTAGGATTGGGTCTTGTCCATCACATCATTCTCCTAATGATGTGATCTCGTTATCAATGACATCCCATGTCCATAGTCAGGAAACCATGACTATCTGTTGATCAATGAGCTAGTCAACTAGAGGCTTACTAGGGACATGTTGGTGTCTATGTATTCACACATGTATTACGATTTCCGGATAACACAATTATAGCATGAATAAAAGACAATTATCATGAACAAGGAAATATAATAATAATCCTTTTATTATTGCCTCTAGGGCATATTTCCAACACTTCTGGGACGAAGCCTCGGTGTTATGCACCTGTTTGGAGGAAGGGGCCTTTGCGGGTGTCCAGATCTCCATAGCATTCGAGCTCAGCAGGTCCTCTGATGAGGATTGTTTGGTACGGGACCTCACCGGACTACCAAAAAATATGGTTTAAGGTTAAAATACTAAGCCATGATGAGTCCGGACGCTTAAATGTACTCGGATTTTATATACTTACGAGTTCACCAGGGGATGGGCCCTAGGATCCCATGCCGGGCCGCTGTCGGCGGTGGCAGTGGACTCCTCCGGAAGAGAAGCCCTTCCCCTTTTGGGTAGTTCAGCCTCCAAGGGTGTGGAGGCCGTCCTCTTCCTTCTTCCCCCCACAGGGGATTCATCTTCCTCCTCCTTTTCATCCTCTTTGGAGGTGGAATGGGCATCAGAGCCTTCGGGTATTGTGTCCGAAGTGCCGCGACGACAAGGCCGCCCCGGGTCTTTTTGGCCTCTTTCTCAGCCGTCTTCTTCGGCACCTTGTAAGGCACCGGGACCAGCATCTTCGTCAGAAGTGGGATGGTCAGGTCTTTGGGCAGCGGAGCCGGACAATGGATCCACTCTACCTTCTTCATCCAGCTCTGGGAGAGTTGAATAAACACGCGTTAAGCGCTTCCTTTTGGATCATGCGGATAGAAAAGTTTGATAAACTCACCGAACTTGCAGGGCGGGACAGTTGGTACCTGCGGTCTTCGACGGAGTCCAGCCATGATTTGCTGGACTTGAAAAGCACCTTCCAAATGTCCTTGTGCGAGGAGCCGAAGAACCCTCGCAAGGTTTGGTGCCTGGCCGGATCGAATTCCCATAGATTGCAAGTCCGGTGTTGACAAGGCAGTATCCGGCGGACTAACATCACCTGGACAACGTTGACAAGTTCAATGTTCTTATCTCCCATGTCTTTAACGCGCGTCCGGAGCACCGACAGTTCATTGGACGAGGACCAGTCCAGGCCTTTCTTGACCCAGGATGTAGGCCGCAGAGGGGCGTCGAATCGAAACTCGGGCGATGCGGCCCATTCCTTGCCGCACGGCTCAGTGATGTAAAACCACTGTTGTTGCCACTCCTTGACATAATCATTAAAGGTTCCCGTTGGCCATATGACGTTGGGCATCTTGCTCACCATAGCGCCCCCGCACTCGGCGTGCTCGCCGCCCACCACCTTGGGCTTCACATTAAAAACCTTCAGCCATAAACTGAAGTGCGGCAAAATGCAGAGGAAAGCCTCGCACACGACAATAAATGTTGATATGTTGACGAAAGAATTAGGGGACAGGTCGTGAAGATCGATCCCATAATAGTACATGATGCCGTGAACGAACGGGTGGAGGGGAAACCCTAGCCTACGGACAAAGTGAGGGAGGAATACAACCCTCTTGTGGGGTTCCGGAGTGGGGACGATCTGTCCCGCCATCAGGAGACGGTGGCTGATTTTCTTGGCCAGATACCCGGCCTCCCGAAGCTTCTTGATATCCTTCTCTCGGACGGTAGAGGCCATCCATTTGCCTCCTGCTCTGGATCCGGACATCTTTGGAAGGCCTTTTGTGGGCAGAGAAGGTGAACACTTGGGCGCTGGAGCCTGAGCAGAAGGGAATGAATCGGGAAGAAGGCATGGGTGAAAAGAGTGAATCATTGTCCCTTTATAAGGGCAGAAGAGGCGGTGCGCCTCCCCACTCACCTGGTAAAACCTCCTATTCCCCAAGCGCCATAATTGATGGCGCGGTTGGGTTACCCACATCTGTATTGAAGAGAATCCCGTGATAGGGGGACACGATCTCTGCTTTGACAAGACGTGTCAAGAAAATCGCCTCACGATATGTGCAGTGCTGGTTGAGAAAACGGTTCGAATAATGACCGGGCCATGACATGATGTCATGTTGCTAAACGTGTCAGCAGATTAGATTTGTGGAAATATTATTCTCTCTACGGTGGTATGTGGAACTTGTTTTGCAGAGCCGTACACTGTCCTTGTGTCCAAAATCTTCCATGGAGTATTCGGAGGAAGAGCCCGCCTTGCAATGCCGAAGACAAATCTGCGTGCCGAACTCATTGTCATTGAAGCCTGGTTCAGGGGCTACTGAGGGAGTCCTGGATTAGGGGGTCTCCGGACAGCCGAACTATATCCTTTGGTCGGACTGTTGGACTATGAAGATACAAGATTGAAGACTGCGTCCCGTGTCCGGATGGGACTTTCCTTGGCGTGGAAGGCAAGCTTGGCAATACGGATATGTAGATATCCTCCCTTGTAACCGACTCTGTGTAACCCTAGCCCCCTCGGGTGTCTATATAAACCGGAGGGTTTAGTCTGTAGGACGACAGACAATCATACCATAGGCTGGCTTCTAGGGTTTAGCCTCTACGATCTCGTGGTAGATCAACTCTTGTAATACTCACATCATCAAGATCAATCAAGCAGGACGTAGGGTATTACCTCCATCAAGAGGACCCGAACCTGGGTAAAACATCGTGTCCCCTGCCTCCTGTTACCATCCGCCTTAGACGCACAGTTCGGGACCCCCTTCCCGAGATCCGCCGGTTTTGACACCGACAGTGACCTATGGCTCATCTAGTGGTTGTGTCCTACATTCAGTGTGTGCTCTGATACCATCTTGTAGCGACCCGACCTCCGACGGTCAAGTCTCTATGCTTCAGTGTCATCCCTGGATCGGTAATGCTGACACACACAGTACTCGAAGGATTTATAACAGAGTAGCAATCACACACTTATTACATCGATAGTCTCCAAAGAGAACTTATTACAATAAATATGGCTTAAGGCCATCTAAATAAGATAACAGCGGAAGGCTTGGAAGATAAAGTGAGTCCATCAAATCCAACGGCATAGCTGAGTGCATGACAAATGACCTACGGCGTCTTACTCGTCGCCTGAAAAGTCTGCAACATGATACGTTGCAGCCCGAAAACGGGTCAGCACATGGAATATGCTCGCAATGTAACACAGTAGAGTAATGAACTGATAAATGCTATCACTATATGCATATATGGCTAGTGGAGGCTCTATGGTTAATATGTTTTTGCGAAAAGCCAATTTTCCCTACAACAAAGTAATATATTTTATTTAACTATCATGGTAGTTGAAACAACATTGAGAAGGTTCCTCCAACTCAATCCCAATTAAAAGTAATTATCAACCCAACAAATTAATCTTAGTGTGATGAGATCAAATTAATAATTCAAGTACCAGATACTCAAGATGTCCATAATCGGGGACACAGCTAACCATGATTAGTTTATACACTCTGCAGAGGTTTGCGCACTTCTCCCCACAAGACTCGATCTCCTTCATTGGATTTCTCGCACTACAGGGTGTTTGAGAAATGGATGACCGAGACACGGTCTTTCAGAAGCATTAACTCTTTACTCTAGGTGGACCGTTACACCTACTTTCCCCTACATCTGCTAGCCCACCACTGAAAGAGGTCACACAACATACTCAACTATGCCAGAGCCCATAATGTCTTGTGGCTGCACACGGAAGTTTCTAGCATGAATAATCTTATGATCCCTTTGAGCCTGGGTGGCGGACCGTAGGATGATCACACGGGTACTTCGGGATATCCTAGGACAACACTGGATTCTCCAGGTGCCCACAAGCAATCCACCTAGATGTGTATTGAAGTTGCCACCTTAAGTTGAACCATTAATTAACATCTCATATCTGTCATGGATACACTTAAACCCAATCCACATCTACGACCATAGCATAGCAATATAAGCATAACGTAGAAGTAACTCCCAAGGGTTTGATAATAAAACAGGTAATAGGTTCTACCTCATCATCTACTTCCCAGACCCACATGTTAAGAGATCCTACTCATGCAATGTGTGAGGGTTGAAACTAATGCATAAAAACTGGGTGATAAAGGGGTATGATCAAAGTGTCACTTGCCTCGCTGACGATCTGCAAATCCCAAAGACACGTAGTAGCACGCTTCGCACTCCAGGTGCTCTATCGCAACAAACAATAGCATACATAAGAAATCAAGCAATGATGCACGAATAAAACTCAAATAATAAGATCTAACCAGAAAGTTCAACTAAAGAACTCCAGTTTGCAAAAAGAATCAAATCAAATGGAGCAACGACACTCAAACTACGAAAGAAACAAGCTCCGATTACTAATCTGGACTAAAGTCAAATTTTACAGTATCAAAATCTTTTTGAAGTTGTTTAAACAGAAAGAGGGCTTCGAGACGAAGATCTAGGCGCTTGTTTCACCTGATTTGGATAAACGAGCGAAAAAATAAACTAAAATGGAAAACAGGGTAGAAATCGCGGAAAACCCTGGAAAAAGAATAACTGAAGAACAGGCTAACGAAGGTTCGCTGTCTGCGGCTAACGGATGAACATAGTTCGGTAAAACGAACGTATGGACGAAAGTCCGCTATTTAGCCGAACCGAGAAAAACCAAAACAAAACCGATACTAAAAAAATGAGATCTAGGTTTACAAAATAAAACTGATCAGTTTAAAAAAATGGCAGCTACCTCGTTGAACGGGACGGCGGCGGCGTACTCCGGCGGCGGGGCGGCGAAACGGGGCGGCGGCGGCGATTGCGGGGCGGCGGCGGCTGGCGCAGGCGGTGGTGGCTTAGGGTTAGGGTTTGGGGTGCGGGGCGGGGCGGCGGCTCGGCTCGGCTCGGGTGGGCTACGGGGTCACGGAGCGCGACTTATAAAGGGGCCGGTCTGGGGAGTCCTGGCCGGTTACGGCCCTGAGTCGGTTAGAACTTTTTTTGAGAAAAAAATATTCTAGCGTGCATAAAAACGATTAAAAGAAATACTAATCGGACTCCAAAAATCTTGAAATAAATTTTCCCCGTCCTCTAAAAATATAGCGTACAAAACGAACATTTATTTGGGTCTCTAATGCAATTTTGAAAAATGCGCATTTTTCCTAATTTGAATAAAATTGCAATAAAATCCAAATAAAATATATAAATTGATTTAATATTTTTCCTCCAACATTTCATTTATTTTGGAGAAGTCATATTATCTCCTCTCATATAATTTTTAATATGAAATATTTTCGGAGAGAAAAATTACTAAAACCACAGTGATCCTTGTTTCGATATTTGAGAAAATTCAAATATGAAAACAGTGAAATCCCCAACTCTCTCCGTGGGTCCTTGAGTTGCTTAGAATTTCGAGGATCGCAACACGAAAATGCAATAAAGTATGATATGCATGAATGACCTATGTATAACATTCCAAATTGAAAATTTGGGATGTTACAGTCTTGATCTATCTCTATAGATCTTGATGCTTAATACATAAGCAGCTTCACCGAGGTCTTTCATTGAAAAATTCGTATTCAAGTATCATTTTATGCTATTCAGAAATTCAATATCATTTCCGAGCAGCAATATGCCATCCACATATAATATCAGAAATGCTACAGAGCTCCCACTCACTTTCTTGTAAATACAGGCTTCTCCAAAAGTCTGTATAAAACCATATGCTTTGATCACACTATCAAAGCGTATATTCCAACTCCGAGAGGCTTGCACCAGTCCATAAATGGATCGCTGGAGCTTGCACACTTTGTTAGCACCTTTTGGATCTACAAAACCTTCTGGTTGCATCATATACAACTCTTCTTTAAGATATCCATTAAGGAATGCAGTTTTGACATCCATTTTCCAAATTTCATTATCATAAAATGCGGCAATTGCTAACATGATTCGGACGGACTTAAGCACCGCTACAGGTGAGAAGGTCTCATCATAGTCAACTCCTTGAACTTGTTGAAAACCTTTCGCAACAAGTCGACCTTTGTAGACAGTAATATTACCGTTATCATCACTCTTCTTCATAAAGATCCATTTATTCTCTATGGCTTGCCGATCATCGGGCAAGTCAACCAAAGTCCACACTTTGTTCTCATACATGGATCCCATCTCAGATTTCATGGCCTCAAGCCATTTTGCGGAATCTGGGCTCATCATCGCTTCCTCATAGTTTGCAGGTTCGTCATGGTCAAGCAATATGACCTCCAGAACAGGATTACCGTACCACTCTGGCGCGGATCTTACTCCAGTTGACCTACGAGGTTCGGTAGTAAGTTGATCAGAAGTTTCATGATCATCATCATTAGCTTCCTCACTTACTTGTGTAGGAATCACTGGAACTGATTTCTGTGATGAACTACTTTCCAATAAGGGAGCAGGTACAGTTATCTCATCAAGTTATGCTTTCATCCACTCACTTCTTTCGAGAGAAACTCCTTCTCTAGAAAGGATCCATTCTTAGCAACGAATATCTTGCCTTCGGATCTGTGATAGAAGGTGTACCCAACAGTCTCCTTTGGGTATCCTATGAAGACACATTTCTCTGATTTGGGTTCGAGCTTATCAGGTTGAAGCTTTTTCACATAAGCATCGCAGCCCAAAACTTTAAGAAATGGCAACTTAGGTTTCTTGCCAAACCACAGTTCATAAGGTGTCGTCTCAACGGATTTTGATGGTGCCCTATTTAATGTGAATGCAGTTGTCTCTAAAGCATAACCCCAAAACGATAGCGGTAAATCAGTAAGAGACATCATAGATTGCACCATATCTAATAAAGTGCGGTTACGACGTTCAGACACACCATTACGCTGTGGTGTTCCAGGTGGCGTGAGTTGCGAAACTATTCCACATTGTTTCAAATGAAGACCAAACTCATAACTCAAATATTCACCTCCACGATCAGATCGTAGAAACTTAATTTTCTTGTTACGATGATTTTCCACTTCACTCTGAAATTCTTTGAACTTTTCAAATGTTTCAGACTTATGTTTCATCAAGTAGATATACCCATATCTTCTCAAATCATCAGTGAAGGTCAGAAAAAAAAGATACCCGCCACGAGCATCAGCACTCATTGGACCGCATACATCAGTATGTATTATTTTCAATAAGTATGTTGCTTGTTCCATTGTTCCGGAGAACGGAGTCTTAGTCATCTTGTCCATGAGGCATGGTTCGCAAGCATCAAGTGATTCATAATCAAGTGATTCCAAAAGTCCATCAGCATGGAGTTTCTTCATGCGCTTTACACCAATATGACCTAAACGGCAATGCCACAAATAAGTTACACTATCATTATTAAACTTATATATTTTGGCTTCAATAATATGAATATGTGTATCACTACTATGGAGATTTAGTAAAAATAGACCACTCATCGGGGTGCATGACCATAAAAGATATTACTCGTATAAATAGAACAACCATTATTCTTTGATTTAAATGAATAACCGTCTCACATCAAACAAGATCCAGATATAATGTTCATGCTTAACGCTGGCACCAAATAACAATTATTCAAGTCTAATACTAATCCCGAAGGTAGATGTAGAGGTAGTGTGCCGACGGCGATCACATCAACTTTGGAACCATTTCCCACACGCATCGTCACCTCGTCCTTACTCAATCTTTTCTTAATCCGTAGCCCTTGTTTCGAGTTGCAAATATTAGCAACAGAACCTGTATCAAATACCCAGGCGCTACTGCGATCATTAGTAAGGTACACATCAATAACATGTATATCAAATATACCTTTCACTTTGCCATCGTTCTTATCTGCCAAATACTTGGGGCAGTTCCGCTTCAAGTGACTAGCCCCTTTGTAATAGAAGCACTCAGTCTCATGCTTAGGTCCAGACTTGGGCTTCTTCACTTGAGCAGCAACTTGTTTGTCGTTCTTCTTGAAGTTCCCCTTCTTCCCTTTACCCCTTTTCTTGAAACTAGTGGTCTTGTTGACCATCAACACTTGATGCTCCTTCTTGATTTCTACCTCCGCAGCCTTTAGCATTGCGAAGAGCTCGGGAATTGTCTTATCCATCTCTTGCATATTATAGTTCATCACGAAGCTCTTGTAGCTTGGTGGCAGTGATTGAATAACTCTGTCAATGACACTATCATCAGGAAGATTAACTCCCAACTGAGTCAAGTGGTTGTGGTACCCAAACATTCTGAGTATATGTTCACTGACAAAACTATTCTCCTCCATTTTGCAGTTGTAGAACTTATTGGAGACTTCATATCTCTCAATCCGGGCATTTGCTTGAAATATTAACTTCAACTCCTGGAACATCTCATATGCTCCATGACGTTCAAAACGTCGTTGAAGTCCCGGTTCTAAGTCGTAAAGCATGGCACACTAAACTATCGAGTAGTCACCAGCTTTGCTTTGCTAGACGTTCTTAATGTCGTCAGCGGCATCTACGGCAGACTTGTCACCCAACGGTGCTTCCAGGACGTAATTCTTCTGTGCAGCAATGAGGATAATCCTCAAGTTACGGACCCAGTCCGTGTAGTTGCTACCATCATCTTTCAGCTTAGCTTTCTCTAGGAACACATTAAAATTCAACGGAACAACAGCACAGGCCATCTATCTACAACAACATAGACATGCAAAATAGTATCAGGTACTAAGTTCATGATAAATTAAAGTTCAATTAATCATATTACTTCAGAACTCCAACTTAGATAGACATCCCTCTAATCATTTAAGTGATCACGTGATCCATATCAACTAAACCATGTCCGATCATCACGTGAGATGGGGTAGTTTTCAATGGTGAACATCACTATGTTGATCATATCTACTATATGATTCACGCTCGACCTTTCGGTCTCAGTGTTCCGAGGCCATATCTGCATATGCTAGGCTCGTCAAGTTTAACCCGAGTATTCTGCGTGTGCAAAACTGGCTTGCACCCGTTGTATGTGAACGTAGAGCTTATCACACCCGATCATCACGTGGTGTCTCGGCACGACAAACTGTAGCAACAGTGCATACTCAGGGAGAACATGTGTACCTTGAAATTTAGTGAGAGATCATCTTATAATGCTACCGCCAAACTAAGCAAAATAAGATGCATAAAGGATAAACATCACATGCAATCAAATATAAGTGATATGATATGGCCATCATCATATTGTGCCTTTGATCTCCATCTCCAAAGCACCGTCATGATCACCATCGTCACCGGCTTGACACCTTGATATCCATCGAAGCATCGTTCTCGTCTCGCCAACTATTGCTTCTATGACTATCGCTACCGCTTAGTGATAAAGTAAAGCAATTACATGGCGATTGCATTCATACAATAAAGAGACAACCATATGGCTCCTGACAGTTGCTGATAACTGTGTTACAAAACATGATCATCTCATACAACAATTTATATAATCACGTCTTGACCATATCACATCACAACATGCCCTGCAAAAACAAGTTAGACGTCCTCTACTTTGTTGTTGCAAGTTTTACGCGGCTGCTACGGGCTTCTAGCAAGAAACGTTCTTACCTACTCATCAAAACCACAACATAGTATAGTGATTGCTTTTTGATCTTCAGAAAGAACCCTGTTCATTGAAACCAATTCAACTAAAGTTGGAGAAACAGACACCCAATAGCCACATGTGTGCGAAGCACGTCGGTAGAACCAGTCTCGCGTAAGCGTACGCGTAATGTCGGTCTGAGCTGCTTCATCCAACAATACCGCTGAATCAAGAATCAACTAGTGACGGCAAGCAATATGTATATACTCACGCCCATAACTCCTTTGTGTTCTACTCGTGCATATAACATCTACGCATAGACCTGGCTCTGATGCCACTATTGGGGAATGCAGTATTTCAAAAAAATTCCTACGATCACGCAAGATCTATCTAGGAGATGCATAGCAACGAGAGGGGGAGAGGTACCCTCATAGAACGAAAGCGGAAGCGTTATGAAACGCGATTGATGAAGTCGAACGCCTTCGCAATCCAACCGATCAAGTACCGAACGCACGGCACCTCCACGATCTGCACACGTCCCTCGTACTCTTGATCCAGCTGATGTCGAGGGAGAGTTTCGTTAGCACGACGGCGTGATGGCGGTGATGATGAAGTTACCGACACAGGGCTTTGCCTAAGCACTACAATGATATGACCGAGGTGGAAATCTGTGGAGGGGGGCACCGCACACGGCTAAGACAACTGTCAACTTGTGTGTTCTAGGGTGCCCACCTGCCCCCGTATATAAAGGAGCAAGGGGGAGGCCGGCCAGCCCTATAGGGGCGCGCCCCAAGTAGGATTCCTACTAGGAATAGGAATCATATTCCTAGTAGGTTTCCAACAAGGGAGAGAGGGGGAAGAAAGGAGAGGGAGAGAGGGAGAAGGAAGGAGAGGGGGCGCCGCCCCCTCCTAGTCCAACTCAGACTCCAAGGGGTAGGGGCGCGCGGCCAGCCCTAGGCCCTCTCCTCTCTCACACACAAGGCCCATGATGGCCCATTAGTTCCCTCGGGGGCTCCGATAACCCCACGACACTCCGATATTTATCCGGTGACCCCCGGAACTCATCCCGTGTCCGAATAACATCGTCCAATATATCAATCTTTACATCTCGACCATTTCGAGACTCCTCGTCATATCCGTGATCACATTCGGGACTCTGAACTACCTTCGGTACATGAAAACACATAAACTCATAATACCGATCGTCACCGAACGTTAAGTGTGTGGACCCTACGGGTTCATGAACTATGTAGACATGACTGAGACTCATCTCCAGTCAATAACCAATAGTGGAACCTGGATGCTCATATTGGTTCCTACATATTCTACGAAGATCTTTATCATTCAAACCGCATAATAGCATACGTTGTTCTCTTTGTCATCGGTATGTTACTTTCCCGAGATTCGATCATCGGTATCTCAATACCTAGTTCAATCTCATTATCGGCAAGTCTCTTTACTCGTTGGGTAATGCATCATCCCGTAACTAACTCATTAGTCACATTGCTTGCAAGGCTTATAGTGATGTGCATTATCAAGAGGGCCCAGAGATACCTCTCTGATAACCCGAGTGACAAATCCTAATCTCGATCTATGCCAACTCAACAAACACCATCGGAGACACCTATAGAGCATCTTTATAATCACCCAGTTACGTTGTGATGATTGATAGCACACTAAGTGTTCCTCCGGTATTCGGGAGTTGCATAATCTCATAGTCATAGGAACATGTATAAGTTATGGAGAAAGCAATAGCAATAAACTGAACGATGATAGTGCTAAGCTAACGAATGGGTCAAGTCAATCACATCATTCTCTAATGATGTGATCCCGTTCATCAAATGACAACTCTTGTCCATGGCTAGGAAACTTAACCATCTTTGATTAACGAGCTAGTCAAGTAGAGGCATACTAGTGACACTTTGTTTGTCTATGTATTCACACATGTACTAAGTTTCCGGTTAATACGTTTCTAGCATGAATAATAAATATTTATCATGATATAAGAAAATATAAATAACAACTTTATTATTGCCTCTAGGGCATATTTCCTTCAGTAAAATATAGCGCAAGGTCTGCAGGTGAGCGATTGTAGAAATCCAGGAGATATAAACCATTGTCGCCCACAAACCTGATGTACATCACTACTCCATGCTATGACCATTGGACAATCTAATAATACAATCTAATTGAGAAAAGTTTATTAGAATTGAGAAAGCCTGGCCTTGGCAGAGCTGATATTCGTTGTCGATCCAGGAGAAGCATGCCAACACAGCGGAAGCGGCATCCATGTCGGTTCGTGACGAATGGCGGCGGCGTCGCCCACCACCTTACAGGATGAGGAAGCTCTCACCTCGTGGCAGCGGCCGTCCGTCCTCAACAATGAGTCAACTCCTGTGTCCTTGCCATAGGAGGTCATCAGATGTGGCGGATACATGGGGAATTAGTGCGCCATAGTGATAGAGAGGCCACCATCAACGACGGCCTACACGATCTGCGCCATGGCCACAGAGATGCTCGATGTGACAGAGGCAAAGGCGACCACGACTCTTAACCGGACAACGCCGGATCAGACCGAGCTCTTGGAACCCTCGATACCTGGCGAAGGTGCTGACGACACGATGCCAAGGAGGATGGTGGCAGCCTGTGGGGAGCGGCCGAGCGGCCCATCCCCTGCATGAGCGTGCACGAGAGACAGGGAGTGAGGGAGAGGGAGGAATCCGGGATGGGGTAGGGCACGAGGCTACGTGGTGGCGGTGGCGCTCGGACTCTTCGAGCAGTAGGGCATGACGATGGAAGTGAGATGAGGCGTCCGCATTTTTGTTGTTGCTGTCATTGGGTAATATTCGATTACAAATTAAATAGGTACATAAATACTTTAATAATGAGATAATATTCCATTACAAATTAAGTAGGTACATAAATGATTTAATAATGAAATTTCTTAAAATTGGTTATTTGTTTCCTAATTAATGTGATTGAGCGATTTAAGATAATTAATTTAGATTTGATTTTTAAAGATTGATCGTGATTGATTCTTTCACATAAAGATATTACTAAATAACTTGAGTCTGTATGGAACGTTCTGATCCGTTCAGATTTTTTCATTGTGTGAGAGGGTGATGCGAAACTAAACCGATGGGGTGGAGAGGGGACGAAAAAACCCAGCAAAATAAAATAATTGAAAGTGATGAGACAAAAATAAATCATGAATACTATTTAATCAACTCAGACATTAGGAGTAAAGATTCATAGCCTGCCGCCTATAATTTGGGCAGTCCAACTATAAGACTCAAAAGGTCGAATCAATACCTGCCGAACGTATATGGCTGCACATGGCATGACTATGTCTCGCTTATACCGGCCCAGTAACAAAACGAGTGTAGCTTCTCATTCATTTCTTTCAATTCATTGTATGTTTTCCCTTTTTTTCTTTTATCATTTGTTTATATTTTCAAAAAATATTATCAAATAAATATATTTCAAAACTTAAATTTATTTATTTTAATCATGAATTCAAAAACGTTAACATGGTGTAATTTTTTTGTTAGTGTAATTTAAAAGTGATAATCGCATTACTTATTTTATTTTAAAAAGAGAGACCATTTTTTATAAATATTTGGACGTATAAGAAAAATGTATGGTTGGTAGGAAAAAAAGTAGACATCAATATCTTAATCATGTATATGAAAAATGATAAACCTTTACAACAAAATGTTCACATATATACCAGAAATGTAAAAATTACATGGAAATAATTGACATCGGCACATATATTTGGAAAAAATGTTTATCATGTATATAAAAATTATTAAAATCTGTATCAAAAATGTTTTTGATGTATACCAAAAAGTACAACGTGTATGGAAACAATAGACATCAAAACATATATTTGCAAAAAATTATAATATTGATTTTAAAAATATTAAACGTGTATTAGAAACTTTTGTAGATATATACCAAAAATGTACATTGTGTATCGAAAAAAGTAGACAGAAAATATAAGTAAAAAATTTAATCATGTATTTTGAAAATGGTAAAAACGTATATAAAAAATGGTCATAATCTATACAAAAAATGTTGAATGTGTACTGAAGAAAAGTTCACATGTGTTGAACAGAAAAGATCAAAATTGACAAAGAAAAACAAAAAAAGGCAGCAAAAACCAAAAAAATATAAATAAAGAAAAATATAAATAAAAAAGCAAAAAACCAAGCAAAAGAATGGAAATATTGAAACCCGAAAAGGAAACAAAGAAAAGTGGAGGAAACAGAGAAAAGAAAAAAAGAAAACAAATAATTGAGATGTGTATGTGCGTTTAGCTAGCTAGCAAAGTGCTTATATATAATATGATTAATGGTACAGTCAATCTTGATATTCTATATACCTAAGAGAGTCATCCCTATTAATATATTTATTTCATCAAGCAATCATCCACCTCATCATATAATTATGAATGAGATAATACCCACCACAACATGCAATCATGCATGGAAAAAGGACCCACTACACCATTCAACCACACATTAATAAATATTTTACATTTAATTATTCTACTTATATTCCATCAATATTGTTATAACTATACATAATCCCCTAGCCATCTGGTGGTATCCCTAGCCCTCTAGGATCCAAGTGCTAAACTTGACATTGGTGTTCGCATTATTCCTGGATTTATTTCGGGCTTCCGGCGATATTCGTTCAGTGGGAGGAGTCGTACCCGTCGACTGTGAGGCGTCTGTGGTGACTTCATAAAACCTCAAGATGCTATGCCGACCCAGTCTCGCGGAGGTGCTCATACGGGTAAAGTGTGTGTGCATGCGTTCATATGGATGAGTGTATGCTCATGTACATTAACGATTTTGATTGTACTGTGTAAAAAAACTATACATAATTTAAGAAGGCATATGTTTTTTAAATTTTGGCTCTCATGTTATCAACTCAAATTTTTAACAACCATTTTCTGAAGCAACACAGTGTGTCCTCTAGTATAGCTGAATTTAAGAATTCAGCTATTAGCTCAAACTTCATATGTAGCTAGTCAGCACAGTATATAATACTTATATACTACGATTGATGGTACTTACATTTTGCCACCATTGGACATGATACCAACTTTTTTTGACTTACATACGAGCGCCACACTAGTTGTCTAACACGCTAAAGTACTCTAGTCGATTTTAGAGCACACTTCCATCACATGCATAAAGCATCACAAGAAGCAAAGATATCTTGTGCAAATAACACTTGGTAAAGAGCTTGAGCACTTGCCAAAAGCCACGGGCCTTCTATACACTAAAGGATAACACGCTTTGCCGTGCCGTTCTTTGTTTTTTAAATTAATTCTATTTTTCAAGAGTTATTATGGCAATTCATATTTTAGGCATATTAGTAGAACGCCCGTGCGTTGCTACAGGCTACAATGCATATAAATAAATCAGAAAATTATTAAGATCGTCTTTAAGGTCAAAACTCATCTCTTCATCATACGTCCGGGCGTGTTCGGATATCAAAAGGGCGCGCAACAGGCTCCCAAAATTAAACCGTCTAGATAGTCCATGCTCCCCTAAATTTAGACCATATGCAGAGAACAAATATAGTTGTCCAGAGACTATCTACATTGTCATCTCCAACATGTGGGCCGAACATAAAATCCCCCCCCCCTTCCCCGACGTAACCTTCCTTTTTCCTCTCGAACCCTCCCCTTCCTGCTCGATTTCCCGTCGTAGCGGAACATTGCTCGCTAGAATCTCCTTTAGAACTGGATAATGTCCACCTCACATTCACCCTACCTCCCTCTCTCCTTCACACCATACTTTCCCACGAACATTGGAGGAGTCCTCACCAATCGCCCGCCTCGATCCCCTCCACATGTGTTCATGTCGATACGCCACCGCAATCAGAGGGGACAAAGCGTGTGCCGCCCATGACCCCCCCCCCCCCCAAAAAAAAGCTAAAAAAGCAGATATGATGTCCCCTGAGCCATTGCCATGTTGTAAAATACAGTTGAATGTTGTGCATTACCAACAATCGTAGCAAGCACCACTAATGTTGTAGCGGCCCACTTCTAGTGCCGTTGTCTATATATGAATTTATCGTAAGCAAAAAAGGTTGCATACCTTTAAAAACATAAATGAGGTAACCATAATGTTCTAGCTGAGGGTTGTATAAGAGATCCTGGAGCAGCCCTAGTGCATGTTCCATTTGAAAAAAAAAGTTAACTATCTGATCAGACTACTTGCCAGGAAATTAATCATTTGCAAGATGAGAATTAGCGCAGAGAGTAACAGATGTATGGTTGCTTTTGTCGAGATTCAGCTTAAAAACAAGTGAGAAGAAATATCATCAAAACACATACTGATCTTCATTGTAATTTCACATGTTATTCCATGGAGCCTATAAACCAAAGAAGAGGTCTGCAAAATAGCAAGAACCACAAAATGCACAACTATATCCATCTCACAGGCGAGCATGTGAAAATCCAATGGGCTGGAACTATCAAGCAACATAGCAGAAAAAACTTTGACAATCCATTTGCTAAACTAATCAGAAGACATGCTAGCATATTATCTGCAGAAGTGGTTGTGGCACGTTGTATTTACAATCTGACAGCAGATCACCTGTAGTGCAATTAATGAAAATTTATAGTTATTCCATTGCTTGATTGGCTCACCAGCGAAAGCAACAATCTGCTCCCAGATCGTACCAGCAAGTTATTTAATATATCCTGATAAAAGATGTAATAAAGTTGTGAAATCCTCAACAATCAAGGCTCCTTTCATATGCTACAACAGGACTCACATATATTCAGTACCCACATTAGACAAAGAACTCGAGCTCCTATTGGTCAAGAAGGAAGAATGCTACATTTATATTAATTCAACAAATCCAAAAGTTGAATTTCACATGTTATTCTGCTAAAGATCAACTTGCTCCATATAACTTATGAAGTGTAGACAAAGCTTGCAGTAGTGATTAATTCCATACCCGAGACATGCGAAAAGCATATGTTTGGGTTCTATGCATTGGAAATAGAAGTGTGGGGACATCTAGAACAATTTGTATGTTGCATATTACAGAAGAGCCTCATGCTAATGCAACTGTAGTTAGAGAACAAAGTCTTGGAGGGATGACGCAATAAAACTTAAAGCATAGAAACAAATTACAACACGGTAAAGAAACCAAGAGATTTTCCATGATTTGAAAAAAAGTGTTGAGGGACGACTGATGGCGTCGACTTCGGCAGCCAGCAATCCCAAGGTGTAGCATGGTGGGGTAGGCGATGATGTGCAGCCTCGGCCAACGTAGGGCAGCGGCCGATCGTCATAGCAGCAGGCGGAGCTCTTGCCTTACCCGTAAAAGAAATCGGCATCATATTGAGATCTAAACTGCACAACACTAATATATGTGAGCCTGTGGAAAATAAGTGCAAGCAAAAGTATCAAGAACTTTGAAGTTTGCTGCAAGAAAATTGATAACATTAAATGGAAGTTCCGCTAGAAGGCTAGAAACGTGTTAAGTTTTGGATTGTTAATATCAAATGTAAAAGGTCCAAGAATATACACAACTGGGCACTGGCACACCAAGAAACATTGTCATTAGCTAAAAGACCGAAAAGATAAACATTGTAGGAAAAAGGTGATTTTTAAAATCCTAATATTAGAAATATGAGGAACATTGACGTGATCCTCCAAAAACTGATTGACACCAAATTTTAAACGGATGCATACTTGACACATTCGTTCCATTATGTTGGCAAAAAAACGGCATAGTGGGAAAAATTGATCAGGCTAAGGCAGAAGGATGCAGAGGCTGCTAAGGGAATCAGAAAAAATTATCCTCACTAAGGATCTTGCATAATTTTGCATACATAACTGGATTATCTCTATATACTATTAAAGGCGATAAAAAATGTGTTTCTATGACAACAAATTCAAATCTAACTTGAAAGGATAGCCCACAAACCAGTGAAAACCAAATTTTACGACGACCATCTCCTGTAAAATTCTGTGCTCCAAGTTCACAATGACATGGTCCAATTAACGGTCCTTCTTGTCCTTATTCTGTTTCTTATCTGACAAACCACCTCATCTCCCAACTGACTAATATCTGCAAACAATAGGAAGAACAAATTATTACCGCATGACATAGGCAGAAGAAAACACATAACTTAGTCCTAGTTGATGAAGATGCTAGATATTTGCACAAGTGCCCATGTACCTTGGTGTAGAGTGGAAATTGTCATACTTGAAGTGTTGCGCTGGATGGCATGCTTACAGCGGCCCATGCAGCTCTGGCCACTGCTTGCGCCACTCTCGCCGACGCTGCTCTGCCACTACCGCAAGCACCGGCCACATGCTCCGCCGCGAGCAGCCAACCAAGATTCTGAATTTTGAAATTATCTTGCCACCTCACACTCACGGCTGGGGAAAAAGACAGTGCCCATGCAAACTTTTAGTTCAAACTCATGATAGCAAAGAAACACCATGAAAGATAAAAGACGGCCCGGACGTATTATTTACCAGTTCAGCGCACAACCATCTGTCTATGAACAAAAACAAATTTGGCTTCAGGCCATTGTCGACCATGGTCATGTGGATGCTCTAAATCCCTTACATCGCCAAAACGGAGATATTAACACCATTCTTGGTGTGTCAATGACTCCGAAACTGTCAAAAAGAGGAAGACATTCAAACAAATGTCTTTTGTCCCCCCTCCCTTTTGTTCTGCTTTCCCTTCGATCTATACAGCTTCTTCCTCCCAACCTAAACCCCCCTTTCCATCTACTAAGCAGGAAGCCATTTGAAGTGCGAGGAGAGAGAGAGAGAGGGAGAGAGTGGGAGAGGGAGGGAGAGGGAGGGATCTAGGATCATACCGAATTGCACTTCCTACCCGAGGCACACATATTCTAGGATACGCGCTGGGCCTCAATGGAGATCGTGGGACCAACAACCGTCGTCCGTGATGTGTGCTTCTGGGCAGGCCTAGACCAAGGGACAACGGTCATCTCTCTTCCTCCGCGGCGAGCTTGGCCGCTCCCTAACTCTATCTGTCTCTCATCTGGCACAATGGATCAGAACCTCGGCGACAAGGCGGTGCCGAGCCTGGTGGCCGCGGCGCGCTTACCGCGCGTCGGAGTGGATAGGTCGCGGGCGATGGGGCAGGTGCTGGTGCGAGGAGATCCAGGCGGCGCTGCCGGCGGTGGACGCCGCCGCCACACGGAAGCCCCATCGGGCAAAGAGAGGTGAGGAGGCTAGGGATTGTGTGATGAGGGATGGGGCGTGCGTTGGGTCGTTTTTATTTTTCTGAGGCAGCGTTGGGTGGTTTTCTTCTCTGGTTTTTTCTCGTATGCATGGGCCATCGGCTTTCGGAAAAATCGGTGGGAGGGGAAGGCTATCGAGGGGGGCTGGTGGAGTAGGAACCAACAAACGAACGAACGACACGTACGAACTGCTCCATTAGAAGTAGAGATTTTGCATACATAACTGGATTATCTCTATATACTATTAAAGGCGATAAAAAATGTGTTTCTATGACAACAAATTCAAATCTAACTTGAAAGGATAGCGCACAAACCAGTGAAAACCAAATTAAGAACACAAATACTCAAAGAAAATGAACTAAAGCATGAGTAGGAAGTTCATGTCCTGCTCGGCTTGGTCTATCTATTGACGCAAGAAACTATGAACATAGAAAAATTAAATTAGACCCACAAAGTGAATTTGTTTTACTAAGCTTTCGGAAAAAATGTTATACTTCCCTAGATCTTAAGCACCCAGTTTTACGACGACCATCTCCTGTAAAATTCTGTGCTCCAAGTTCACAATGACATGGTCCAATTAACGGTCCTTCTTGTCCTTATTCTGTTTCTTATCTGACAAACCACCTCATCTCCCAACTGACTAATATCTGCAAACAATAGGAAGAACAAATTATTACCGCATGACATAGGCAGAAGAAAACACATAACTTAGTCCTAGTTGATGAAGATGCTAGATATTTGCACAAGTGCCCATGTACCTTGGTGTAGAGTGGACATTGTCATACTTGAAGTGTTGCGCTGGATGGCATGCTTACAGCGGCCCATGCAGCTCTGGCCACTGCTTGCGCCACTCTCGCCGACGCTGCTCTGCCACTACCGCAAGCACCGGCCACATGCTCCGCCGCGAGCAGCCAACCAAGATTCTGAATTTTGAAATTATCTTGCCACCTCACACTCACGGCTGGGGAAAAAGACAGTACCCATGCAAACTTTTAGTTCAAACTCATGATAGCAAAGAAACACCATGAAAGATAAAAGACGGCCCGGACGTATTATTTACCAGTTCAGCGCACAACCATCTGTCTGTGAACAAAAACAAATTTGGCTTCAGGCCATTGTCGACCATGGTCATGTGGATGCTCTAAATCCCTTACATCGCCAAAACGGAGATATTAACACCATTCTTGGTGTGTCAATGACTCCGAAACTGTCAAAAAGAGGAAGACATTCAAACAAATGTCTTTTGTCCCCCCTCCCTTTTGTTCTGCTTTCCCTTCGATCTATACAGCTTCTTCCTCCCAACCTAAACCCCCCTTTCCATCTACTAAGCAGGAAGCCATTTGAAGTGCGAGGAGAGAGAGAGAGAGGGAGAGAGTGGGAGAGGGAGGGAGAGGGAGGGATCTGGGATCATACCGAATTGCACTTCCTACCCGAGGCACACATATTCTAGGATACGCGCTAGGCCTCAATGGAGATCATGGGACCAACAACCGTCGTCCGTGATGTGTGCTTCTGGGCAGGCCTAGACCAAGGGACAATGGTCATCTCTCTTCCTCCGCGGCGAGCTTGGCCGCTCCCTAACTCTATCTGTCTCTCATCTGGCACAATGGATCAGAACCTCGGCGACAAGGCGGACCCGAGCCTGGTGGCCGCGGCGCGCTTACCGCGCGTCGGAGTGGATAGGTCGTGGGCGATGGGGCAGGTGCTGGTGCGAGGAGATCCAGGCGGCGCTGCCGGCGGTGGACGCCGCCGCCACACGGAAGCCCCATCGGGCAAAGAGAGGTGAGGAGGCTAGGGATTGTGTGACGAGGGATGGGGCGTGCGTTGGGTCGTTTTTATTTTTCTGAGGCAGCGTTGGGTGGTTTTCTTCTCTGGTTTTTTCTCGTATGTGGGCCATCGGCTTTCGAAAAAATCGGTGGGAGGGGAAGGCTATCGAGGGGGGCTGGTGGAGTAGGAACCAACGAACGAACGAACGACATGTACGAACTGCTCCATTAGAAGTAGAGATTGGCATACCGCGGAGGCGGTCGGGCAAATGTAGACCTCAACTGACATTATTGGGTTGGCCATGTAGGCCAATCCTTCTAGTTTTGGGGAGGTTTCGTTCAATTTTTTCCTTTTCTTTTTTTCTCTCCTAATTTTCGTTTTCATGTTCTATTTTTCTATTTAAGCCAACCCATTTATTTTCCTGCCCACGCAGTTGGCAAAACGCTAGTTGTCGCACGTTGTGGCAAATAATCGGAGCTTTGCATAGGGCGCACAAGACTAGGCCGACCCGTTTCATTTTTTCCTATGTTCGGTTTCTATTTTTCTTTTCTGTTTCTAATATTTTCTTTCCCATTTCTTTTCCCATTTTCCATTTAGAAGTTTATTTTTTCCATTTTTATTTTTTTGTAAATTCAATATTTCAAAAAAAAATGTTCAGAATTCCAATTTTGTTCAAAAATTTAAAATAGTCAGAATTCCAAAATTTTGTTCCCATTTAGAAATTATTTATAACATTAAATTTTTGTTCTTTTTCCAAAAAAAATCAAATTTTAAAAATGCTCCCATTTTCTGGAAAATGTTTTTGTTTCCCAAAATTGTTCAAAAAAATTTAAATGTATATAATAATTTTCCAGATCTGAAAAATATTCTTGTTTTAGTGAAATGTTCTAAATTAAAATTAATGTCCGTGTTAAAAACCCACATTTTCTAAACATGTTCCTATTTCAGTAATTGTTCATAGACTCAAAAAATCTTTGTGTTTTTACAAAAGTTTCATGATTTCAAAAAATTCTTCCATTTCGAATTTGTTTGTGTTTTTTCAAAAATGTACAATTTTTGTGAAAAATTGTTCGAATTTTTGAAAAATGTTCCGGATTTCAAAATTTGTTCACATTTCCAAGAATATGCGTCAATTCATAATTATTTAAAAAAATCAATCAAAAATGTTTTGAATCTTACGCTGCAGTATGTTATGAAATATTCGTGTTGGCCATGAGTTAGCTAGATGCGTTTGTTTGTTTGAGTGGCTAGTAGCACATGGTTGGGTCTCTGAGGTTGTGAGTTTGATCAATGCATCTTTTTTATATTTTTACTTGCCCCTTAGAAACACAGTTTGTTTCGGTGCCTGCCAGTGGGCTGGCCCAAATGCGTATGGTGTGCATTCCACACGCTATTTGACGAACTAGCGTCTTATAGTAGTTCCCACACAGTTGTACCAAGAAAAATGTCTCAAAAAAGTTGTCCCAAGAAAAAGGAAAAATAATTGCTCTGCCCCCTCAGGTTGAATCGGCCGCACACCCCTACTAGGTCTGCTTCGCATCGACTATCAATCCTCATCGGGGGAGGCAAAAAAAAAATTGCGACCGTAAGGAACCGATCTTGCGACATCCCATCCAGTTCCTCAAGCGGATCCAATTGAGCTAGGTTAGTTCTGGTACATAAAAATATCAGGTTCTCCTATTAAAATAAATATGGATTTTGTGTTTCGCATGTGGTCCCCATTTTATTCGTTTGTCCCACGGGTGGGCCGAACTGGACCTATCACGCATTTTATTTCCTGTCGGACGGATGAGACAAAATTTTTACGCCACGAAGGGATTGAACTATGGACCTTCTCTATTATGTCGGTGGACAAAACCAACCTAGATAGCTTGCAATTACAATAGGATTAGCCCCACCTTGAAGCTTTATAAACAGGTTTGCAATTATGATAGGATTAGTCCCACCTTGAAGCTTTATACTAAATCCCACCTATTTTTGTATGTTCATAGGTTGCCTGGAAATAAGGATTTTGTCTAGAAATATGAAAGTTGTTTCAAGAATCATGAGAAAAACGAGAGACTTCATAAATTATTGTCTGTGATAGCTTGCGCGTGCCAATAAAAGAGAATATGCCGGTTGGTTATACAACAACAACAAAGACTATAGTCCCAAACAATTTGGGATAGGTTAGAGATGAAACTCATAAGATCTCGCAACCAACTCATGGTTCTGGCACATGGATAGTAAGCTTCCACGCACCCTGTCCATGGCTAGTTCTCTGGTGATACTCCAGTCCTTCACATCCCACTTTATGGACTCCTCCCATGTCAAGTTCGGTCTACCCTGATCTCTCTTGATATTATCGGCACGCTTTAGCCGTCCGCCATGCACTGGCGCTTCGGGAGGCCTGCGTTGAATATGTCCAAACCATCTCAGATGATATTGGACAAGCTTCTCTTCAATCGGCACTACCCCAACTCTATCCCGTATATCATCATTCTGAACTCGGTCCATCCTTGTGTGGCCACACATCCATCTCAACATGTGCATCTCCGTCACACCTAACTGTTGAACATATCACCTTTTAGTCGGTCAACACTCAGTATCATACAACATTGCGGGTCAAACCGCCGTCCCATAGAACTTGCCTTTTAGCTTTTATGACACTCTCTTGTCATAGAGAATGCCAGATGTTTGCCGCCACCTCATCCATCCGATTTTTATTTGATGATTCACATCTTCATCGATATCCCCATCCTTCTGCAGCATAGACCCCAAATATCTAAATATGCTGTCGGCTATAATTGAAAGAAATTATGGGCACATGCCAATAAAGAGAGTATGTTGGTTTGGCTCCAACTAAAAAAATGTGAGCACGTGAGCACTAAAATAATTAAAGAGAATAAATCCTAATAAAGAAGGGGCATTCATGTCTGGTTATGCGCTGATTATGTTAATGAAACGGGATTTATGCAATGCAATCAGTAATCCATCAGGTTCCGCTGTCATATGAGAGAGTGGTAGAAGCAACCGTGTTCCGAAGGTTGCCGGGCTACCACCAAATGAGGAGGCAGTCACAACCCCGAGACGGAGGCGAACCTGGAGGAAAAAGGCAAGAGTTGGGTGGTCACTGCCACGCAACCAACCCTACCATTATCAAGATCTCGTGGGTCAAACATGACCCAGGAGAAAACATCAGCTCCTCACTGCAAAGACTGTTTTTTATGGACACATCAATTATCTCTGTTAGAGTAGTCCTTATGGTATACGACTTCTAGTCCAAGTCAGTTTTGTACCCCTACCTCAAGTCGGTTTGTACCCTCTTATATACTCTTGTATGCCTCACCAAATTAATAAATAAGCAACAGTTTTATTCAGCTTTTATGGTATCAGATACCGGTCCCAGGGTCTAGGGTATGGCTCAACCTACGCCGCCGCCGCCCGGCTACTTCGAGCGCCGGGCCGCGCTCATCGCCAAGGCTGCCAACGCTACATCGGCTTCTCTCTCGGCCCTCACCATAGCTCCACAAAACTACCCTACACCCATCCTTGCCGCACCAATATCTCTTGCCGACACAATCTCCGATGTCAGCCCCTACATCCCCATAGTTCTTGATCTCGCCGCCCACAACTACTACCATTGGAGACATCTCTTCGATCTCCACCTCGGCCACTGCAACCTGCGCTCGCATGTCGCCGCCAACTGTCTTCCCCGCCCCGACGATCCGCAATGGTTGAAAGACGATCTCGCGATCGTCCAGTGGTTCTACACCCGCATCACCACCGAAATCTTCAACATGCTCGATCACGACGGCGCCACCGCTGCCAACATCTGGCACTCCCTCCGTCAGCTCTTCCAAAGCAACACCGATGCTCAGAAAAACACTCTCCACACCGAGCTTCGCAATATGGTGCAAGGAGACGCCCCGGTGAACCTATTCTGCCAGCGTGTTAAGACCATCGGTGATGAGCTCCGCGAACTCGGCGATACAGTCAGCGACTCACAGCTAATCAACATTGTCAGTGTTGGCCTCAGCGAAGACTTTGACAAGCAAGCCTCATTCATACCGGTGTAGTAAGGCACTGAAACTCAGTCCCGACGGCCCTGAGAGGGAAATGTAACTCCTGCGCCAGGGCTTGTGGTGCTACCTCTGCACGAACTCGTGCCAAACTCGAGATTTGTTTCTTTACTATACATGCACGCAACGATGGACATTATAATCTCAACATGTGATGGGAGCTCTAATTTTGAATTTGACGGCCTCCTCCTACCTTCGCTGAAGTTCGTTCCCTCCTACAACTCGCGGCGGAAACACAAGCTCGCAAGGACTCTCGCCCCAAGGTCTTTCATGCTGCGGCTCGTCCTCCTCTGTCGTCTACACCAGTGTCGCCTTCCATGCTGGCTCCTGCCGCCGGGCCGTCCGCATCGTCATATGCTCAACGGCCCCCAGGCTGGCACCCTAGTCCAAACTACCGCGGCAAAAACCCTATCTACAGGCCGCTGTCGACTCGTTCGGTTCCGCCTACGACATCACCAGCACCGAGTCCTGCACTACCCACCAGTGCTCCATCTGCGGTTGCATGGCGGCCTCCTCATGATCCTTGGACAGGGCTTGTTCAGGCATGGCCCATGCCCTGGTCCGCTCCGTCCGCCCTCGGTGCTCCGCCGACATACTCAGGTGCCTGGCAACCCGGCCTTCAGCCGCCTACTGGTGCTCCCGGGGTTCTCAACCCCCGACAGCCGGCCAATGCCTATCACGCCGCCCCGACGTATGCTCCTTATGGTCATTGCACCACCGACAGCGGCGCCTACTACACACCTCAGCCATCCCTGCTCCCGACGCCACCCTCACCACAGCCGTCCAATGCCTCTCATGCCATCCCGATGTATGCTCCTTATGGTCACTACTCCACTGACGGCGGTGCCTACTACACTCCCCAGCCGGCCCTACTGCCTTCACCATCATATCCGCCGGCACTGCTCCCGACGCCACCCTCACTTGCGACGCCGAGCTAGGATCAAGATGCTTTTCTCCAAGCCATGAATAACTTTGCCGCACAAGGAAACTCAGGTACGGATTGGATCTTTGATTCAGGGGCCTCTAGTCATATGTCTGCATCTAGTAATTGGTTATCTCATCTTGCACTAATCTCCTTTCCCTTCCATTACCCTTGGAGATGGATCATCTATTCCTATATATTGTGTTGGTCAGGCTCAACTTCCCTCTTCCACTAAACCTCTTTTACTTCGCGGTGTTCTAGTTGCACCCGCCCTCATTAAAAATCTTATTTCTGTTCGCCAATTTACTTGCGACAATCTAGTTTCGGCTGAATTTGACCCTTTTGGTTTATCTGTAAAGGATTACCTGACCAAGGCTGAGATCGCTCACTTCAATAGCTCCGGTGATCTTTATTCTCTTAATGGAGTTCCTGCCGCCACCCCTCCAACATCCATGCTGGCCTCCGTCGATCTCTGGCATCGTCGCTTGGGCCATCCCAACCCTGCCGTCTTAGCTTCTCTGCTTAGTGAATTTACCATACCATGTAATAGGTACTCTCATAATTCTGTGTTTTGCGAGTCATGTCAATTAAGCAAACATGTGCGTCTTCCCTGTAGTTCCTCTAGCTCTTGTAGCACTTATCCCTTTGAATTAATACATTGTGATTTATGGACCTCTCCCATTGAAAGTGTTTCGGGTTTTAAATACTACCTTGTTATCCTAGATGATTTCACCCACTTTGTCTGGACTTTTCCTCTACGCAACAAATCCGAGGTCCATTCTCTCTTTCTTAATTTTCAACGCTATGTGTCTGTTCACTTCTTCCTCCCAATTTGCTTTATCCAATGTGACAATGGTCGTGAGTTTGATAACATTAAAAATCGTACTTTCTTCTTACAACATGGCATCTTGCTAAGGTTCTCATGTCCCTACACATCCCCTCAAAATGGTAAAGCCGAACGTTCTCTTCGCACCCTCAATGATATCGTTCGCACTCTCCTCATTCAATCATCTATGCCTCCCAAGTTTTGGGCTGAAGCCCTACACATGGCCACCTTCCTTGTAAATATTCGCCCTTCTAAAACTAAACCCAACACTACTCCCTATTATTCCCTCTTTATTTCCCATACCGACTACTCCGCGGTTCGTGTTTTCGGTTGTCTCTGTTTTCCCAATGCCTGCGCCACTTCTGTGAATAAATTGTCACCACACTCTATCACATGTGCCTTTCTTGGCTTCTCTGACGAGCACAAAGGCTATCGCTGTCTCGACCTTCACACCAGACACGTTCATGTCTCTCGTCATGTCACGTTTGCTGAGCACATTTTTTCCTTTCTCACAATGCACTACTACACCATCAAACACCCCCTCTCCCTGTCCTTTCCAACTATATACTCCCCTACCTGCTGAACACAACACACCACCACCACCATTAACACCCGCCATAGACGATACCAACCCTACCCTCACCCCACCCGAGACATCCCCAACACCTCCGACCCCTGCTCCCTTCCCACCACCCCCGGCCCCTACTCCCACTCCATCACCCAGCCCTGCTCCTTCGTCCGACTCTTCCGCTGCGTCGGACTCACCCGTACCCACCATACCCCCTCGTGCTATTCCTACAGCAGCCCCGATTAATGATCATCGCATGCGTACTAGGGCCAAATCAGGATTTCATCAACCCCAAAACCGCCTAAACCTTCATACCTCCGTATCTCTCACTTCCCTCCCAAAGAATTACAAAACCGCTCTACTTGATCCCAACTAGGCCGCTGCCATGCAAGAAGAATATAATGCTTTGCTTCAAAACAACACCTGGCAACTTGTTCCTCGTCCTCCCAATACAAATATTGTTTCTGGCAAATGGATTTTTCGCCAAAAGTTCCACTCCGATGGGAGCCTCTCACAATATAAAGCCAGGTGGGTTTGTCATGGCTTTTCTCAGCAACAAGGAATTGATTACGAAGAAACATTTTCTCCTGTTGTTAAACCTAGCACCATTCGCACCGTTCTTAGTGTTGCTGTGTCCTCTTCCTGGCCTATTCACCAACTTGATGTTAAAAATGCTTTCCTCCATGGTTCCCTTAAAGAAACTGTCTACTGCCAGCAACCTCTGGGTTTTGAAAATCCATCCTTTCCAACTCATGTATGTCTTCTCCAGAAATCTCTCTACGGTCTTAAACAGGCCCCACGATCTTGGTTTCAACGCTTCTCCTCCTTCATCCAAACAATAGGCTTCACTCCATCTCTCTCTGACACCTCTATTTTTGTGTATCATCAAACTTCTGACACTGCATATTTACTTCTTTATGTAGATGATATCATTCTTACCGCATCCTCTCAAAAGTTCTTAGATCATATTGTCTCTCTTCTTAGGTCTGAATTTTCTATGACTGACCTAGGACTCCTTCATCATTTCTTAGGCATTGTTGTTGTTCGAGATTCCTCCGGCCTTTTTCTTTCCAACGCCAGTATATTCTTGATCTTCTTAATCGTGCTGGTATGCTTGACTGTCAATCATCTCGCACTCCTGTCGATACTAGTTTTAAACTTTCGGCTACCGGTGAACCCTTTTCCGATCTTACTCTCTATCGTAGCCTAACAGGTGCTCTCCAATATCTCACCATTACTCGTCCTGAAATCTCTTTTGTTGTTCAACAAGCATGTCTCTATATGCATGATCCCCGGGTTCCTCACTATAATCATGTTAAACGCATTCTTCGGTATCTAAAAGGAACTCTCAATCATGGTCTCCACCTCAATAATTCTTCTCCAAACTCGCTTACCGCATACTCTGATGCAGACTGGGCTGGTTGTCCTGACACTCGAAGGCCCACTTCCGGTTTTTGTGTTTTTCTTGGTAACAATTTGATTTATTGGTCTTTGAAAAGACAGGTTACAGTCTCACGTTCGTCGGCCGAGGCTGAGTATCGCGCTGTGGCACATGTCGTTGCAGATACAATATGGATTCGGCAGTTACTCTCTGAGCTACACATGCCTATTGAGCAGGCCACTATTGTCTACTGTGACAACATATCAGCAGTCTACATGACCGGCAATCCAGTTCAACACCGACGCACAAAGCATATTGAGATTGATATTTATTTTCTTCGTGAAAAGGTTGCTCTTGGTCAGGTTCGGGTGCTCCATGTTCCCTCTACGGCTCAGTTTGCTGACATTTTCACCAAGGCACTGCCTACTAAGCCGTTTCAAGATATATGTTTCAGTCTCAATGTGGTCGAGCCTGCCGTTGATACCGCGGGGGATGTTAGAGTAGTCCTTATGGTATACGACTTCTAGTCCAAGTCAGTTTTGTACCCCTACCCCAAGTCGGTTTGTATCCTCTTATATACTCTTGTATGCCGCACCAAATCAATAAATAAGCAACATTTTTATTCAGCTTTCAATCTCTACCGTTTCTTCTCACAAAAAACATTCTCTCCCATTGCAACGCATGGGCAGATGTGCTAGTAATACTTACATACTGCAATTCACGGTACGTACGATTTTGCAACCATTGGACATGCTACCAACCTTTTCTTTATTACTTATATATGAGCGCCACACTAGTTGTCAAACACACTAAAGCACTCTAGTCGATTCTAGAGCACACTTTCCATCCCATGCATATAAAGCATCAAAAGAAGCAAAGATATCCTGTGCAAACGAGAGCTTGCGCACTTGCCAAAAAGCCACGGGCCTCCTATTACAATAAAAGGTAACAAAAGCTTTGTCGTGCCGTTTTTTGGTTTCGAGATTAATTCTATTTTTCTTTCAAGAGTTACTATAGTAATTCACTAGCGGGTAGCGTGCGGCGGCACGCCGCGCCACATGGACTAATTAGCTATTTAGTTATTTTGTAATTTTTGGTAAGTCGTCCTAAATTTGATTGTGGTAAATTACTTTATACAAGTGGATGGTACATCAAGTTGGTACATAGGTATGAGATTGTGGCAAAGTAGTTTATACAGGAAACGGTTCATCTAATTGGCACATACATAGAAGATTTATAGTACGTAGTAATATAGTGGGTACTGGGCGCATAGAGATGTTGATCCTCAGGCTGAATTTGTCTATGTAATGTAGTGATAGAGAGACGAAGCTAGTTGTTTTGCTCTTGTTTGTGGTGGTTTGTTTGGAGTGTAAAAAAATGTTCAGTAGTTGGATGCATGTCTTGGCTTTAGACGGATCGGCAAGATATCTTGAAACTGGAGCTTGTTCGTGTTGATTTGTCTTGCTGAAAACATGCTTTTTGTTGTTTCTGTATTTCTAACTCTTCATCCTTGGTCCTGCTCTATTCTTACACGGCCGAGTAGCGCCAGTACATTGTCTTCAAAGCATTGTAGTTGTGGTCATCAATGATTATGTTGTGAAGGCACGTCGTGCCATACTGATTGTTGTGTGTTGATTTTCTTTTTGATGTTTCTAAAGTTCGGTGCCCAATCTACTCCAGTATGAAATTTTATAAAAAATACCAAGAAATGTATTTGTGCTGAAGAAAATATAGTCCGAACTAAAATCCATCCAAAAACCTTTTTTCTATGCATAGAATTTTTATTTTTATTTTTGCCGCGAATACGGTGTTACAAATCCTCTTCCCAAGATAGTGCCCCTACCATCTGCAGAATGCGCTACAATGGGCTCTGCCCAACACTACCAAATTTATAAAGAGATGGTCCAAGAAATGGCCCCAATTCGGAAGCTAAGGAAAAGAAACCGTCTGTGAAACCCCTTTATAATCCCAGAGACAAAAAGTGCAGCAGGTTACACTTACACACGAGTTGAGCAAATTAGGAAGTACTCCCTCCGTCCCATAATATAAAACATTTTTTGACATTAGTGTAGTGTCAAAAAATGTCTTACATTATGGGACGGAGGGAGTAGGTTTTACTGTCTTCTATGACATCTCCCTACAAAAGAGATACATATGGTTAAGGAAAGAATGACACGGGAACTGGAAGCCCTCCACTGTTTTTCTTAAAGACACTTGCTCACCAAAAGGAGATTCAGACAATATACGATTGTGCGCAGTTTACCATTTGGCACTACCTCAGAAATGTAGTAGCTACTCCATCCATAATCTATCTAATTTTCCTACATTTCCTCCATGATTAGATCAGACAAAAGAAAGCTACGCTTGGCAAGCTTGAACTTTCTCTTGACCGGCACCAAAATTTAGTGCCAAGATGGAGGTATGGTTTCCATGACGAAGAATGGTAGTTAAGCCCCTAAACCTGTAGAGAAAACATATCAGTGCTCTCGTGAAAAACGCAAAACTGATAGAAAGATAGCTCACATTATTACCCAGACAATTGCCTAGTGAATTGTGCCATACATTTGGTATTGAACATGAAAATGCTAACAATCAGTTCACACGATTCTCTTCCGTCCTGCCGATCATTTACTTCACTTATCCACACTGAAGTTAAAAGAGCAACTCCTCCAGAAAAAGGATCCAATTAACAAAGAAGAATCAATTAGGTAATCTGGATAAACGGAGAAACACCACTGCAATTCAACCAGTGAAGTTCGGCTACTGCCTCAAGATGCAACTTGTTCCATCAGGTTTTCTGCTGACTTCACGCCAACATTAACATCACCCTTATCTGATGAACTCTCTGAATTTGAGGCCTTGGGAACATTTGGGTTCTTGTAGTCCTCCATGATGTTTACGCTCATTCAGAAAGCTGCTTCACAGATGCCTCATCTGTAACAACCTAGGCATGTGTACAATAACAACCTGCCTCTCAAACTATTCATAAGAAAGCACTATGAGATGCAGAGTCACCGAGTGGAAGGCAAAAAAATAATCCAACAGTGCATCGAAATTTCAAACTATTCACAAGAAAGCACTATATATAGATAAATTAAACAAAATTCAGCAAACATATAACTTCATTCTCAAGTTTGTATCCCTGTTGATTTGATTTCTACTCCAAGGCATTAAAACAAACAACTAATGTGCATGGAAAGAGATGTGACATTTTTTTGTACAACCACACTTCAGAACATCAGCTCGAGGCGTGAATACAAACAAAAGAAGCACAATAAAAAGAAGAGAATTAGGGAGAGAGAATAATTCCTGAAATGTCAATTTCTAGCTAGAGAATCAGAGGGGCGGGAGAGAGACCATACACATCAGCCAAACGGGCCTCGACATCGCCTGCTCCGCAACGTCCAACCTTCTCTGTCGGCGTGGTCAACATGCCGTCTTCTGTGAGCTGCAACTGCTTTTCTTCAGGCAAGGAAGGGGAGGCCGCCCGGCAGTGGTGCGCGAGGTAGAACTCGCCCGGTGAGACAGCTAGAGCATGGCCGCGTGCTAAGTGAGACGGCCAATAGAGGAGGAGGATCAACGTGAGGTGGTAGCCCGGCGGAGCGTCCCCTCAGCGGTTGTGCCATCGGTGCCCCCCTGTCCTCAACATCCACGGGGGCTTCCGTGGCGGTCCATGAGCGTACGCCGAGACGCCGAGGTGGACGACCACGATGTGCGCCGAGGCGGCCCGCGGCGCTGCCGTCTTGTTCTTCGCATGCCTCGACGCCGGTGGCGCTGTGCCAACGCCCTGCCGCCAAACTGGATGTGCGAGCTGCGCGGCACCAAACGCATGAGCAGCATCCCTCCCAGCCAAAGCTGCTCTCGCGGTAGCCCAGAGCACCGGGCCGTGGCCTTCCCATTCCGGCGTAGTATCCTCCACCACAGCGCCGCCTAACCCTCTCGCAAGGGCACACGACGACGGCGACGGGAACGACACGCCGTCACGGCCTAGATGCACTATTTTCCATACTCCTGCGTGCGACAGCACGTCAGCCACGCGAAGAGGAGATGGGGTTCCTACATGGAAGTTGGGAGGGAGATATGGGGGCCTGGTGGTGGCATACAGCCGGCGGTAAGGTGAGGCGTGGGAGCCGCTCTAGTTTGGTAGCGGCACGATGCAGAGGTGAGGTCGCCGGAGCGAGCGCTTTTATACACGATGAGCGGCGCGAAGGGAGACTTCGAGAGAGATCGCAAAGGCGAGCTACTAACACAAACCGATCTAAAAACTGAAACGTGGCGATGAAATAAACAACCAGTCAAAGTCACATAGTAACGTGGCCACATGCATGAGTCATGCAAAGGGACGTGGAACAACACCAATCCACATACCTCTAGAACAGACACGTGAATTCAACCATGCCAGCCCATAGTGAATCATACATTTTTTAAAGAAAAATAGGAATCTTCCAGGAGACCACACAGCACACGCGTCAATAAACAAGAACACAAAACATGTCAATGTCAACAGTAAACAAAACATGACCACAAGAAAAATAAACTCCTCCAGGAGACCACACAACACACGCGTCAATAAACAAGAACACACAATATGTCAATGTCAACAGTAAACAAAACATGACCACAAGAAAAATAAACTCCATGACACCCTAGAAGGCCATCACGCACACGCGTCAATCATAGAAATACGGTAAAAAAAATCCAAAAGAACCAGAAAAATGGAACCCTTACGGGCCTAGTATTCTTAGTATATTTCATGCATACCGGCATACCACGGAGGGAGTCGAGCAAACGTGGACCTCGGCATACATTATTGGGTTGGCCATGTAGGCCAATCTTTACAGTGTTGGGAAGGTTCTGTTCAATTTTTTTTCTTTTCTTTTCTTCTCTGCCGGTATTCTTTTCCATGTTCTATTTTCTGTTTATTTTTTATATTTATTTTGTTTATATTCTTAAATTAGTGATATCTTTCATATATGTTATTTTTTGAAATCAGTAAAAAGGGCAACCTGGTGCATGTAGCTCCCGCTTGCGCAGGGTCCAGGGAAGGGTCCGACCACTTTGGGTCTATAGTACGCAGCTTTTCCCTACATTTCTGTAAGAGGCTGTTTCCAGGACTTGAACCCATGACCTCATGGTCACAAGGCAGCAGCTTTACCACTGCGCCAAGGCTCCCCTTCATTTTTCGAAATCAGTAACAACATTTAAATTCTTCTACCTTTTGAAATTTATAAATGTTTTCAACAAACTGAGAATATATTGTAATAACCCATGATTTTTTAAATTTGCAAATAATTTTTAAATCCACGAAAATTATTTAAAATTCATGACCATTTTTAAAATACAGTGAAAATTATAAAAATTGTCAATATTTTTTAAACCACGAGTATATTTTCATATCCATGAATAATTTATAAATTTATGACATTTTTTAAATTCATAAAAGTTTTCTGGAAATTCACAAAAAAATTACCTTATTGTTGTTAATTTGTTTTAATAGAATTTCGGTCCGCATACTATCATGTCGAACTAATGACCCAACCAGACCCTTACAGTCGGAGTCCACTTCGATGAAATAACTTTGGAGCTCTCCTAGACCTCTATTCCTAGGGAGCTTGTTTTATTTTTCTCTTTTTTAATTCATGAATATTTTTCAAGTTTATAGATATATTTTGAAATTCAGGAAAATAATTAAATAATTAAATATTTGTATTCATAAATTTTTATTTCAAAATTGTGAATAATTTCACTTTCAGATTTTTTTAAAATTTTAGAATATTTTTAAAGCTATGAACATTATTAAAAGATCTTAACCATTTTTAAAGGATCATGAACAATTATAAAACTTGTAAACATTTTTTAGAACCATGAATATATATTTCATGTCCATGAAGTATTTATGAATTTACAAACTTTGTTCAAATTCATGAATATTTTAAAAAAAGTGTGAACATTTTTGGAATTTCAAAAATATTAAAATGTCAACAGATTATCAGTTCCGATACTGTCATGTGGGACCCATGATCCAACTAGACCCTTAAAGGTGGGATTCAATTTGAGGAAAAAACGTTGGAGCTCGGCTAGGCCTCTATTCCTAGGGAGCTTAGTAATTGTTCGCAATAAATGAAATACCTAAATACTATTTTAATAAAGTGTTTTAATAGAATATTGGTTCTGATACTGTCATTTGGGGCCCACGGTCCGACCAAACTTTGTAGCTCTCCTAGGCCTTTAGAGTATCTCCAACGCCGATTTGTAAATTTCTCCGGTATATATCCGTTTTTCTGTCCGGACGTGGTCCGCGGACATGATATGGGAAAAGTCCAACATACATCAACCAACAACCATGAATCTCCTATTCTTAGAGTAGAATGGTGCGGTACCAAAGAAATATTGCAGATCAAGGAAAAAAAGGGCAAACAATTAGAAAAAGGGGAAACCCTACCTGATTAAAGGTGAAAGTTGATTTTCCCCCCTAATGGCGTAAGGTAACACAATGGTTTAGGATGTCCTGAATCTCATATATGCAGAGACTGAAGTTTGAGCCAATCGCTGAATTTCCCTTTCTCAAATAATAATTTGACTATCTTGCACAGCTGCACCACGTGAAGATAAAACTACCCAAGATTTTTTTTCCACTTTACTGGCAACAACAAAGATAAGATGTCAAACAGCTCTATCCAGTATAATAACACTGAAAGTAACTATCTTATGACTCGAAGGAGCTGCAGGTGCTGATGAATCTGTCTAAGAAGAAACTACTGACACTTCTGTAGTGTTGGAGCGTTGTTCTATGCATGAGCCAACTAAATTTAGTCAAACACCTTGAGCCAAGAACCACCGGTTCAGCATACGAGTCACACACCCTATAGTATTGATATGCTAAGATATTTTGGTGTAAATAGAATATTGTTCTGACGTTAATGAATTATCACAGTTCAAAGAGTACAAATGAAGGATGACTGACCATAAACATTAGCCTAGTTTGGCAACAACATTTTTTCAAAACCATAATATCCCAAAACCTAAGTATTTCAATACATGGGCAATGAATACTTCAGTTTCTAAAAATCATAATTTTTCTCAGTTTTGATGAAACTGCCGAGTCGTTTGGCAATTGGCTGTTTGTCTCTGTTTTCTTTGGTTTGCATCGACTGTTACGTTGTTGCATGCATATTCAGCTACACTCAGGGATCAGCTTGTACTAATAGCTACCGTATGCATTCAGGAGTATATGCTAGGATCTGCAGTAGAGTTATCTCTTGTAATCAATCAAAGACCGAGGTAGTTAACACATGCACTAAAGGTCGACGTCTGCAGCTCGTGCGTCCATGTGTTTTCAACTGGCGGCTAAGTCGTCATTTGTATGCGTACGCCCACCTCTAGCCAGACGTATCGATGGGCTAGCTATCGATTTATGCATCATAGGCGTTGATGCCCAGAAGTTGGACACAGGGAGATCAAGCAGCCTGCGCTTTCTCGGTTTAAAAAAAAAGAGGTCAGCGCCTCTTTTTTATATACTGCAAAAATACCATAGTTTTAAAGATACCATGGTTTGTTAAACTGCAGTATTTTTTTCATCAAAATGACTCAAAATATTGAATACCACCGACATCAAGGCACCGGCGTTCTGGAAGAACTCGCAGACAGCGGCCGGGTCAGGCCACCGCCAGCGTGGGGGCTTGGTAAAGCTTCCCGAAATGGTCGTCACTGCCGTCTCTTCAGCGGTCCAGAAGCTGTCGGTGGCGGCTTCCCCGTCGTTGTCCGCCATGACTGGGGCGGAACAGCCCGTCGCGGCCATGGGCTGGGGTCAGGGGCCGCCCAGGAGGGGGAGGGGGCTTCTCTGACTGGGCTGTGCACCGAGCACGGCCGGGACGTCGACGACAGCGGCAAGGTGCTGCCAACGGTGTCAGCTGGCCAGGAGGGTCAGCTGGCTCTCCTGGAATCCAATGATGGAGTGCAGCCGGCCATGGCTGCTGCTGCTGCTCTGAAGGGACTGATCAGAGTTGAAGATGGGCAAGATCAAGGCTCGGTTGATGGTGTTGGACATATGAAAGGTCCGGTGACTGAAGGTGGCAGTGTGGCCGGGTCTGTTGATGCTGCTCCGTATCGTCTCTCTGACCCCGTGGGGGAGGGAGTGACTGCTCAACCTGGAGCCGACGCTCGGCTGGGCACCAAGGTGGACGTGGTTGCCGGGGGTGGCGAACAGGGCCTGGCTGCCTCCGGTGGCTCGACGAAGTTGGCGTGCTGGAGAAGGCTTCACAGAGAGGAGCAGGAGGAACGGGCCGTCGTTCAGGCAGCGTGTGTGAAGCACGTACAGTTTGGGGTCCCAACCCCTCCGAACAGTGGCAGCGACCTGTCCGGTCGCAAGGCCGCCTTTGCTGATATTTTGGAGAGCTCGACGGGCAACAAGAAAAGATGTTTGGAAGACCAAGACCTTGTTCTTACTTTTGATAGTATTAGTGTTGAGAGCTTTGAGTGGAGGGGAGCCGGTGTGGTCCTTCCAGCTTGTAAGAAGGTGTGTGGGGAGAGAGTGGAGGCTCAGGTAGATATAGATGGGAATATGATTCATGTAACAAAAGAGGTAGATGGGGAAGAGGAGGAAGTTCAGGGTAAGAGGAGAGAGTCTGTGGGGGAAGGAAAAGAGGATGGGGTGTCTGCAAAGATAGCAACCGACCCGGGGGCTGTCGGTCAACTGACGGGCGCGTCTGATGTCGCCCGTCAGGAGCCATGAAAATGCTTAGCTGGAACTGTCGGGGGCTGGGTCGGCCTCGCACAGTTCAAGAATTAGTCTATCTCAATAAATCTTACCGACCCAATGTTATCTTTCTTTCTGAAACAAGGCAAAATGAAAAATATGTTGAGAGTTTGAGGTATAGGTTGGGCATGCAAAATGTGTTTACTGTTTCAGTTAAAGGTAAAGGTGGTGGCTTAGCTGTGTTTTGGGATGAGTGTTTTACTATGGAGTTAAACAAATTTGGTGAGCATTTTATTGACATGTATATCTCAAATAGTGATGGGTCAAAATGCAGATGCACTTTTGTTTATGTAGAACCGAAGGCAAGTCAAAGGTATGTCATGTGGGAGCTCCTGAGACGGGTAAAATCTCTTGGCTTTGGTCCATGGTTTTTGGTGGGTGATTTTAATGAAGCAATGTGGCAGCATGAGCATTTTTCCCGGCATAAGAGGTCTTCTAAGCTCATGGCAAACTTCCGCGAGATTCTTTCAGAATGCAATCTATTTGACTTGGGCTTTCATGGGTTGCCATGGACCTATGATAATAAGCAGGAAGGTAATCGCAACGTGAAGGTTCGGCTTGATCGGGCGGTGGCATGTCCTCAATGGTCTGCTATGTATCCCCACTGCAAGGTCTCACATATTATATCTTCCAGGTCAGACCACTATCCTCTGTACATTCAGTTGCTGGGGAATCGACCTAATGTCTCTGTTAATAAGCATTTGAGATATGAATCATATTGGGAGCGGGAGAGTAAAGCATTGGATGATCATATCAGAAATTGCTGGAATAAAAGTACGCAAGTAAGGGATCTTCAGGATGTGGCAAGTAATTTGGATAAATTAATGACATCCCTACATTCATGGAGCAGGGTTCACATTGGTTATCTCCCAAAGAAACTTGACGCTGCCCGCAAAAGATTGAATGGTCTATTTAAAAGAAGTGATAAGGCGGCTGTTTTGGAGAGAAAGGAAACTCTTCTGGAGATGGATGAGCTCCTTATTAAGGAAGAAATCATGTGGAAGCAGAGGTCCTGTATTGACAAAATGATATTGGGGGATCGTAATACAAGTTTTTTTCAGAGAAAGGCCTCATGGAGAGCAAAGAAAAATAATATTTCTACACTTAAGAGGAGTGATGGGTCTCTTACGGAGAATATGGAAGAAATCAAAGGTATCACTAATACGTTTTTTCAGAATCTGTATACTTGTGATTCTAATGTTGACCCTTCTCGTATCATTTCGATTGTCAAACCTCTCGTCAATGATGATATGAATGTGGAGCTTTGTAAACCTTTTTCGGAGGAAGAGATTAGTAATGCCCTTTTCCAAATTGGTTCACTAAAGGCTCCTGGCCCGGATGGTTTTCCAGCTAGATTTTTCCAGAGAAATTGGGGATTAATAAAGGAGGATATTGTAAGGGCAGTCCAACAATTCTTTATCTCAGGTGTTATGCCCGATGGTATAAATGACACCACTATTGTTCTTATTCCTAAAGTGAAGAATCCCCGGTCCATCAAAGACTTTAGACCGATCAGCCTCTGCAATATCATCTACAAAATCATATCGAAGTGTCTGGTGAATAGGTTGAGACCTCTCTTGGATGGTATGATTTCTCCCACTCAGAGTGCCTTTATTCCTGGCCGGTTAATTTCTGATAACGTGCTTATTGCTTTTGAATGTATTCACTCGCTGAGTACGTTGAAAGATAAGCGTGGAGAGTTTTGCGCTTACAAGTTGGACTTGGCAAAAGCGTACGATCGTGTGGACTGGCAATTCCTTAAAAGTATGCTTGGGGCTCTTGGTTTTGCGCCAACATGGATTAATTGGATCATGACTTGTGTTACTTCTGTGAAGTTTTCGGTGCGGTTTAATGGACAACTATTGGAACCTTTTTACCCATCGTGTGGACTCAGGCAAGGGGATCCTTTATCTCCTTATTTGTTTCGATTTGTGGCTGAGGCTCTCTCTTTGTTGTTAAAGGACGCTTGTGAGAAAGGTGTTCTTAAAGAGTTTAAGCTTACAAGACAAAGGCCTGGTATATCTCACTTATTGTTTGCGGATGATAGCCTTCTTTTTTTCAAGGGTCCATTGATCAAGCCTTAACTGTTAAAACTATTATGTCGGATTATGAGAAAGGAACTGGTCAGCTTCTTAGTCCGGATAAGTGCTCCATTAAATTTGGCAAAAAGTGCAGTATGGAGGATCAGGTGTCCACGATGGTTATTCTAAATATTACTGCTGAATGTTTTGAGGATAAGTATCTTGGTCTTCCGGTGCCAGAGGGTAGAATGAAGGTTGGGAAATTCCAGTCGACCAAAGATAAGGCTTTAAAAAGAGCGTCAGATTGGATTGAAAAGTATGCTTCTACTCGTATTAAGGAATCTCAAATCAAGGCTGTTTTGCAAGCGCTGCCAGTTTATGCCATGGGACCTTTTAAATTTCCAGTCTCGTTATGTGAGGAGTTAGCTCAGATTATAAGAAATTTCTGGTGGGGAGACGAAGAGGATAGGAGGAAAACCCACTGGTTAGCTTGGGACAAACTTACAAAACCAAAAGGACAGGGAGGCATGGGGTTCCGTGACCTAAGATTATTTAACCAAGCGTTGTTAGCTAAACAGGCCTGGCGTTTATTGGTTTACCCAGAGTCGTTGTGTGCTAAGATTTTGAAGGCAAAGTATTATCCCAATGATCACATCTTGGATACAGTTTTCCCGCAAGCCACATCCGTGAATTGGCAAGGTATCATGCATGGTCTGGAACTGTTAAAACAAGGGGTCATATGGGGAGTGGTCGATGGTAAAAATGTTAACATTTGGAGAGATAACTGGCTCGCTAGAATTTCGGGACTAAAAATTACAGCTAAAAAGCATCGAACTAGACTGAAGTGGGTGTCAGAATTATTCATGAGCGGGACGAGAAGATGGGATGAAAATTTGATTAGGCATTCATTCTTTCATCATGATGCCGAAGAGATCCTAAACATACGCATTCAGTCTGTGGGAGAAGGTGATCTAGTTGCTTGGCACTACGAGAAAAGTGGTATGTTCTCTGTGAAAAGTGCGTACAGACTGACTTTAAATCTCAAGGACAACAGGGGTGAGACAGGAATATCCAGTGCTGCTGTTAATGAGGAAAGAAGACTATGGGACGTTATTTGGAAGGCTAAGGTTCCGCAAAAAATTAGAATTTTTGCTTGGAGAGCTGCAACCAACAGTTTGGCGGTTCAGGTGAATAGAGTGACTCACCATCAAACGGTCTCCAGTATGTGTACTATATGTGGAGTTCGGGATGAAAATATCTTCCACGCTCTGGTGACCTGCCCTAAGGCGCGTGCTTTGCGTATCGCCTTGGGGGATGTGTGGAATATTCCGAGGGAGGAGTTGTTCAGATTTACGAGGCCAGACTGGCTTCTCATCCTGCTTGACCAATTGGGGTCTCCGGTACGCGAGCAAGTGTTATTTATGTTTTGGAGAGCTTGGCATCTGAGGAACGATTTGATTTTTGGAAGAGGGAAAGAATCGGTGAATGCGTCTGTTATTTTCGTGGATAATTATTGGAAGACTTTCTCCACTTCCAACGCTCGTGTGCAAGTGGACCAAAGCACCAAAGGGAAGGGGGTGATGGGGAATGGGGAGATTCTTAGTCTGCAAAAAGAAAATGATCGTGCTGTTTGGAAGCCTCCAGAGCGGGAGTATATTAAGATAAATGTTGATGCTAGTTTTGTGGAGAGCTTGAGATCTGCTAGCGTTGGGGTTGTCGCTAGGAATCATCTGGGAGAAGTCCTGGTGTCTTCTTGGAATTTTATTCGAATGTGCTCCGGAGCGGAGGAGGCGGAACTTCGTGCGTGCCTCGCCGGGCTGTACATTGGTATTTCTCTTCACAAACCAATTATCTTGGAAACTGACTGCTCATTTGCTGCATCTTTCCTAGCGAAAGAAACTGTTGATAGGTCTCCTTATGTGGATCTAAAAATGGAAGCGATCAGCGCCTCCAAGTTTATTGTTGATCTCAAGATTGTTAAGATTGATAGGCAGGCTAATAAAGCGGCGCATGAGATAGCAAAATTTAGTTTTGATACCATGTCTGATGGTATTCTGTGTAATTCTGTTCCGCCCTGCGTGGCTAATTATGTAATGAACGATTGTAAGACTATTGTTATTTGATCAATATATGGGTGGAGGTTTTCAAAAAAAAAAATTGAATACCAAGGTTTTTACAAAAACCACAGTATTCCTAAAAAACTACAAAAATACTTTGGCTCCTAAACGCACCCTAACAGTATGTGAACTACTCCTTTGGCGGTTGTGCAGATGTCGCGTCATTGTGGTCCTTTCTTCTATACAGAGACATGCATTTTGACTCAATTTTGAGGAAAGAACTGCTCAGCCAATGATGTTCCTACCAACGAATTTATTTTTTGCTGCATATGTAGAAAACAATGTTCCAATAGCTCATCCTACAAGTAATTCTCGCTTGGATGTAAAAACTGCTTCATAGGAACACATTCATGCCAATTATGCAGACATCACACGCCGGTATAATATTTTCCAAACAGGGTAATGCATTTTATTTAGACAGCGGCCACTCGTATAAAGGATACACAAATAGTGCAAAGGCAAAAAAAAATTATTTCTATAAGTATCGCTGCCATATACAAATGCAGCTACAATTTTGAAAAGTAATCATACTAACTGAAATGGTCGTAAGCAAGGTGAGAAATAGTGGCGCAAATCGCTGCAGCTACGAAGAAAAAGTGCCGTTCCAATCTCGCTGTGGTATGTGGATGTGTTTTGCTAAGGGCGCCAAAAACATCAGTTTTGGCCATTTAGGTGTCCAAGCCACTCAGATCAATAAGACCATATAAACGACAATGGGAGAAACAGTCACACAACTCTGACAACTCCATTGTCTAAATTGGGAGAGCACAGATGCAATACTGCACGGAAACTATAGAAAAATAAAAACACGGAATATGGATGTGATGTAGCAACCTACATGGGCAATGAAATACAGATGTTCCAACAAAAGCAAACATCAAATATTACAAATATTATCCAAGGATTTCCCAAACTGTGAAATGAGAACGCAAGAGCTGAGAGTATCTCAAAGGAAATCAACGTCATGGCATCGACACGATGATCTATCAAAGGGATCGCTAATAGTCAGATCATGGATGTGCCCAATATGTATCTCGTCTCCGTAGTAAGAGTCACAACTAAAATTAAACTGAGCACCTTGAGAAACCCTGTTATCCAGTTGTAGTTTTCTGTGCTGGCCAGCTCTCCATTCAGAAATGTATTTCTTTCGATTTATTGCAGTGCGTGATGCAAACTCCATATGTTCTAACACTTTTGCATTCAAAAGAAAGTACCTTGCAAAATCAACATCTCTAGGTGTTCCTTGATAGTTTATCAGCACTACTTTTTTGAGATGGAGCTCCAAACATTCAATATAGCCAAGTGGAAAACTGTGTCGTGCTCTTTTTGATGCCCCAGTCCGATATAACTGAAATATGATTTGTAGTTAGTTTGGGATATGGTCCGAAATAGGGATGATTGGCTGATGGCACAAGAAGAAATTGAAGCAACTAGCCATGATGTAAAGAGGACGATAAAGTAGATCGATGGTTAAAAAAAATCTCACCAAGACATATAACTTCTCCAAGCAAGGAAAGAATGTCACAAAGTCAATGGCATCATCGACACTTGGAGGGGAAATGCGCAGAACCAACACTTTAACGGCTCGCACCACATTCATCAAATTGACAGCGAGAAATCCCTAAATTAAGCAATACACACAAATGGTTAGCACGAGAATCTGCAAGGCATAACACAAAAATTAATGGCCGTGGCTACCTGAAGAACATTTGTTTCAAGCTTGCCTTTGGTGAACCCTTCTGGCAGAGAACCCAGGAAGTCCAGTTTGGGTGCGCAAAGCACACGGACTGATAGGTCACAATCTAGTCCAGACAGGAACAACTTTTCTAGGAGAGGGGCATCCTCAACAATGACTTCTTGCCTATGTTTTTAAGGCGACGCCTTACCGCCTTAGGGAGGGGGGGCGCTTTGGCGCCTAGGCGACGCCTAGGCGGGCGCTTTGGACGCCTAGGCGCCCAAAGCGGTCGATTTTCCAAAGCGGAGGGGGAGCGCTTCGACGCCTAGGCGTCGCCTTAGGGACGCTTTAAAAACATAGCTTGCAACAATTCATCCGGTTCATTTGGCCAACCAGACCACACACCTAGCCTCCTAAGGGTGGACGAGTTGACCCGAACACCACGGACACCATCCAATTCACTAAGCACCAAGCTCTCCAGTGCAGTGCATCCAGCAAGAACACGGTGGAGGACGACCTCCGAGACGACGACACCTTTAAGTGTGAGCTGCTTGAGTTTGGGGAAATGTAGATCGCCGGCCAATGTGGCCGCAGAGGGGAAATGGATCATGTAGCCGGTGCACTTGATGCTGAGGATGTGGAGGGCGGGTAAAAACTGGAGCACGGACGGCGGCAGTGCATATGGAACCTCCTCCCTTGGCACTAGCCAAAGTTCCTTGCCGATTTCCTTGCGGTTTTGCCACAGATCGAACTCAGAGAGGCCTTTGAAGGCTGGTGACTGGAGCCAGCCGTTCAGTAATGGGGAGACATAGTCAGATTTGTAGCCGTACCAGGTAAGGGAGAGCCGGCGGCAGGGCGCCTGGTGGTCGGCGAGAATGCGGGAGACGAGGCTGGAGGGGACGGGCTCGTCTTCGCGGCGGAGAACGACGCCGAGGTTGAGCGGGGCGGAGCGGAAGAGGGGGCGCCACCTGGTGGAGAGGATCTGGGTGCGGGCGCCATCCTTGGTGGGGAGGAGCGAGATGATGCGCCGGAGAACGTCGACGTGGAGGTCGCTGATCAGCTCGGGACCTTCCCCGACTTCGCGCTTGTCGTTCGCCGGTGGTGAGACGCCGGCGACCAACTCGGCCTCCTGCCATTTTCGCTTTTTGGCTCTGCGGGTAGTCATCGCCGCCGCCCGGGGAAAGAGGAGGCCGCGTGTTGTTTTTGTTGGCAAAATGGTGTGTAGAATTTGGGGGTAGAGATCGTTTCTTTTCCTCTCTTCCGAAGAGAACAAAATACTCTAGAAGAGTGAAGGACAATAAAAGATCTTTCTTTAGCCTCTCAGCTGTAATTTGTCACAAAAAAAGGTTTTCAGGATCTTATCATTTTCTAATTGATTTTTGCAAAAAAAAAATAATCTATTTTTAGGAGAGAATTCGTTTCTAATTTTTTTCGAGAGAATTCTTTTTTTTTTAACACGGTATAGACACAAGCGCTCATATAAACGTGTATACACTCGACCCTGACTTGAACCCTGCTGGGCTGGAATACCACTGTCCACCGAGTGAAGTCTATTTTAAACCTTGAATTCATAAGGGTTGTTGGAATTGAACCCTGAACTCTTGATCCCTGAAATCGATACTCTAAACTCACCGATCCCAGTCAATCCCGACCCAGATCCATGTAGACTAATTTGGCAGGTAGAAAAATGACACCCCCGCCCGGGATTGCACTCCGCTGTCACTGACTATATGGGTCCATGTGTCATATTCATCCACTCCAATGATCCTTCGCTCTCTCTCCCAAGAACTGTGGCGGTCGTTTGACAAACATGACGACTGGCGTGTGCTGTGGTAAGTCTAACCAGCTAGCGTACACATACGTGCCCCTTGTTGTCAACTAAAAAAACGTGCCCCTCGTCGTGGCCTTCTATCCAGCATCATCAGCCACTGCTATACAAGTTCAGTGAATCCACCACAACCTTTCTGGAATCATGCGTACCCCAGATGGAGGCATATGCATGCACACCACCTGTTCGGCGGAATGGTGATGGGGACGGGAGGTCCTTGTGCACCATTGCAACAGTAGGTTGGAGACAAGAGGGATTTCCGAGGGTTCGATATCACGCTCCTGACAACCACGTCGGCGCCGACTCCTCCCGGGACAAGTGGTTCACCATGGCCATCATCTTGCCCGGGTCTTGGTAGCTGCGTGGCATTGTGGCGTAGCGCCGCGTTCTTCTGTCCAGGCAGCTCACTACAATGTCCAACAACGTGGGCAGGACATCTAGCATGTCCGGCTTCTGTAAGCTCAAGCACGTCTGGTGCCTTCATACCCGTCATCGGCGCTGGCTACTGGGAGCTCACGCATGTCCGAGGCGTGGCCACCAGCAGCGCCATGTGCATGCTTTGGCGCTCTCCCTGGAGCGGACGTAGACGACGGAGACGACTCTCAACGGTCTCGCGGACACAGCGACGACGAGCGTGAGGGAGGTGGGAGATGGCGGAGGACAAGACAACAACGTGGATGCTAAGCAAGCTCGATGCCTTGCAGTATTCATCGAGGCATGGATGCTAAGTAAGTACTCTCTTAGTGTCAAAAACGTCATACATTATGGGACGGAGGGAGTAGCTCGTATTAGCCTGTTTGCCGGGTACGTAGATCCATGCTGACGTGTCCTCCTAGTAGTATCCGTTTGGGATTTCATCTTTGATAGAAGGAGGAAGAAATGAATATGACCCACATAGTAGGTGAGAGGAGGGAGTGATCCCGGTCCGAATCTTTATTTTCTCGGTGCAGCAAACGTATCTAGGATTGAAATTGACTAGGATTTATAAATACAGAGTACCGATCTCAGGGATTTAGGGTGCATGATTTAATTTCAGCCACCCATACAACTGCAAGGTTTAAAATAGACTTTACTCACTGTCCATCTAATCATCCAACCACATGTTGGATCATAGATATTCACTTTTTAATTGATCAGATCAGATAAGATGTTGAGCAGTATGTTATTTGTGCGACCATTGGACATGATTCCAACTTTTTTATATTTACATATGAGTACAACAATACCTCTCACACATGCTAAAAGAACCTCCATCCAGTTTTTAAAATCACAAGCAGGAAACATCAAATGGTAGAGCCACCACTTCACATTTCAGAACACTTTATGTGTATTTTTATTCTGCAAGCTTCTGCAACATATCTTCGCAAACCCACCGATCGAAAAAGTGCACACACTTCATGTAGGGCTTGAGAACTCGTACTTGCAAAAAGGCACCAAAACCCTCTTTCTCTTAGTTCAAAACAGGCTCGTGCATTCACATAAACGTTCAAAGTTTACAATGTTACGAAGGCTTGGTAAGAAGCAAACTCACATGATCTAGCCCAGCCTCATTTTTTTTTCTTGCGAGAAAGAGCCTCGTTAGCACAATGGCTTAAATAAACAAACATACATGAGGGAAATTCGCAGGAGCACACACCCGCGCAAACTCCTGCCACTGTCGATCTGCGGCATGGTTCGTGCACATGTTTGGACAGAAAATGGTTGAAAAATTGATGGAAATTCTTTAACTGTATGAATATAGGACACTATACATGTTTATTTTGTATGAACTAGCACATATGCCCATGCGTTGCAACGGGAGATAAAATAGTATGCATTTAAACTCAATGAGAATTATATGTGCAAGCAAAACCCTGCGTTCGCATGAAAAATGAACATTTAATTTCTCGGTTTCACCGCGTGTGAAGGAATCAATCCGCTATTTTTTCATTGATTGATTGAGGGCATTTAAAAGAAGACTCATGAGTTATTCAATATACTCTTCCTTTCAATTCTTTTCAATCGAGGGGATTTCAAGGTATGTAGTTTCTGAATATTTTAGGAAACATGAACAATGTTTTAAATACTGAACAATTTTTGGGAAATTATGTACACTTTTGAAGAAACGTGAACAAAATATGAAAGGGAACATATTTTAAAATTCACAAACATTTTTTGAAAACACCATTTTTTTTATTATAAATACATGAACATTATTTGAATTTGTGAATAAATTTTTTTTAAACAGGAACATGTGTTGAAAATTCATAAATATTTTTAGAAAATGTGTGTATTTTATACACTAACATTATTTTTAATTTTGAAAATTTTACTAAAATAAGAACATTCTTTGAATTCGGAGCATTTTTTTAAAATGCCATTTTCTTTTTAGAAATCTCGAACAATTTTGTAAAGAAATATTATTTGAAAAAATGGGAAACTTTAAAAGTTCCGAATATTTTTCAAAATAGCAATAAAATTTTGGAATTCTGAACATTTTCCAAAATTTGGTTTTGTAATTCTGAATGTTTTTTGAGAATATTTTAGTTATGAGATAAATTCTAAAAGAAAAATAAACTTGGAGGTGAAAAAATATATAGGGAAATGAGAATAAAAATAGAAGTAAAACATAGAAAAAAATGGGCCAACGTATTATTGGTTGTGCTGTGCGAAACTCTGACTATTTGTCGCCATGTGCGGAAACTGGAATTTCACCAGCTGTGAGGGCAGAAAAATAAGTGGGCTGGCTTTGCTGGGCCACAGCGCGTGGCCCATGTACGAAAAATCTTTTTTCTAATAGACAAACGCATAAGAATTTAGTACCACCTCGGATAAAAAAATCTTTTTGGCGGTGAACGGATGAAAAATTTGGCGAAACACACCTTGCTTTATTAGTAGGTATAGATAAGTCGGTGGACCCCTCTTATATGTCTCTTTACCTGTGCGTATCCTACAGCTCTTGTTCTATTACATACTCTGTTTCACGACTTTCATTCACTGTTCATCTTCTTCTTCCTTTGTCTTTGTCCTGTTTTTTTTCTTATGTTCGATTTCTGTTTCCTCCTCTTCTTTATATTTTTCCCTTCTTTTATCACATGTGTTGGTGTCTTGAATTAGGGGCTACTTGCCACGTCGGCCCGCCGATGATGGGCTGGCCCGAAGACCCACCAAAGATGGACGAGTGGACCATGTTGGCCCTAGCCCTCGGCGTAATCAAGACGTAGATCTCCTGGAGGCTTGGCGTACACTCCAAACGTATTTTGAATAGTTGACATGTTTATCTCTACATTGTAACTGACCATGTGTAAACCCTAGGTACCCCCGACGTCTATATAAGCCGCGGGGTTTAGTCCGTAGAGGCAGACATTCTCATTCGCATGGTTTAGAGCTTAGACAAATTCATACGATCTCGAGGTAGATCAATCTGTACTTTGTACCCTATCACAATCAATATATAAGAAGCAAGACGTAGAGTTTTACCTCATCAAGAGGGACCGAACCTGGGTAAAACCTCGTGCCCCTACTCTCCTTGTTTCCATCTAGCTCTAATCAGAAAGCTTGGGACCCCATGATACGTCTCCGTCGTATCTACTTTTCCTAATGCTTTTCCTCTTGTTTTGGACTCTAATTTGCATGATTTGAATGAAGCTAACCCGGACTGACGCTGTTTTCAGCAGAACTACTATGGTGTTGTTTTTGTGCATAAATAGAAGTTCTTGGATTGGAACAGAACATTTTGGAGAATTATTTCAGAATAAAAGAAAAATACTAGAGGCAAGAACCACCGGAGGGGGCCCCCTAGGTGAGCACGACCCACCAAGGCGCGCCCCCTCCAGGCGCGCCCAGGTGGGTTGTGCCCACCTGGTTACCCCGCATACCCTGATCTCGACTCCATAAATACCTATATTTAGAGAAAAAATTGAGGAGGAAGAATTGTCTCTCGTTTCACGATACGGAGCCGTCGCCACCTCCTGTTCTTCATCGGGAGGCCAGATCTGGAGTCCATTTTGGGCTCCTGAGAGGGGGATCTTTGATCTTCGTCATCACCAACCCTCCTTCATCAACAATTCCATGATGCTCCCCACCGGGAGTGAGTAATTCCTTCATAGGCTCGCCCGTCGGTGAGGAGTTGGATGAGATTCATCATGTAGTTGAGTTATTTTTGTTAGGGCTTGATCCCTAGTATCCATTATGTTCTGATATTGATGTTGTTATGACTTTGCCATGCTTAATGCTTGTCACTTTGGGCCTGGGTGCCATGATTTCAGATCTGAACCGTTTATGTTTTCACCATTATATCTATGTTCTAGATCTGATCTTGCAAGTCATATTCACCTATTATGTGTTATGATCCGTAAACTCCGGAGTGACAATAGTCAGGATACTTTCCGATGATGACCATAGTTTGAGAAGTTCATGTATTCACTATGTGTTAATGCTTTGTTCCGGTTCTCTATTAAAAGGAGGCCTTAATATCCCTTAGTTTCCATGTGGACCCTGCTGCCACAGGAGGGTAGGTCAAAAGATGTCATGCAAGTTCTTTCCATAAGCACGTATGACTATTTATGGAACACATGCCTGTTGGAAATATGCCCTAGAGACAATAATAAATTAGTTATTATTATATTTCCTAGTTCATGATAATCGTTTATTATCCATGCTAGAATTGTATTGATAGGAAACTCAGATACATGTGTGGATACATAGACAACACCATGTCCCTAGTAAGCCTCTAGTTGACTAGCTCGTTGATCAATAGATGGTTACGGTTTCCTGACCATGGACATTGGATGTCGTTGATAACGGGATCACATCATTGGGAGAATGATGTGATGGACAAGACCCAATCCTAAGCCTAGCACAAAGATCGTGTAGTTCGTATGCTAAAGCTTTTCTAATGTCAAGTATCATTTCCTTAGACCATGAGATTGTGCAACTCCCGGATACCGTAGGAATACTTTGGGTGTGCCAAACGTCACAACGTAACTGGGTGGCTATAAAGGTACACTACAGGTATCTCCGAAAGTGTCTGTTGGGTTGGCACGAATCGAGACTGGGATTTGTCACTCCGTGTAAACGGAGAGGTATCTCTGGGCCCACTCGGTAGGACATCATCATAATGTGCACAATGTGATCAAGGAGTTGATCACGGGATGATGTGTTACGGAACGAGTAAAGAGACTTGCCGGTAACGAGATTGAACAAGGTATCGGGATACCGACGATCGAATCTCGGGCAAGTACAATACCGCTAGACAAAGGGAATTGAATACGGGATTGATCGAATCCTCGACATCGTGGTTCATCCGATGAGATCATCGTGGAACATGTGGGAACCAACATGGGTATCCAGATCCCGCTGTTGGTTATTGACCGGAGAACGTCTCGGTCATGTCTGCATGGTTCCCGAACCCGTAGGGTCTACACACTTAAGGTTCGATGACGCTAGGGTTATAAAGGAAGTTTGTATGTGGTTACCGAATGTTGTTCGGAGTCCCGGATGAGATCCCGGACGTCACGAGGAGTTCCGGAATGGTCCGGAGGTAAAGATTTATATATGGGAAGTCCTGTTTTGGTCACCGGAAAAGTTTCGGGTTTTATCGGTAACGTACCGGGACCACCGGGAGGGTCCCGGGGGTCCACCAAGTGGGGCCACCAGCCCCGGAGGCTTGCATGGGCCAAGAGTGGGAAGGGACCAGCCCCTGAGTGGGCTGGTGCGCCTCCCACAAGGCCCAAGGCGCAGCTAGGAGGAGAAGGGGGAAACCCTAGGCGCAGATGGGCCTAAGGCCCACCCTAGGGCGCGCCCCCTTCTCCCCCTCTTGGCCGCCCCCCTCCATCCCATCTAGGGATGCCGCCCCCCTAGGGGTGGGAAACCTAGAGGGGGCGCACCCTCCTCCCCTTCTCCTATAAATAGTGGGGGTTTTGGGCTGCCCAAGACACACGATTTGATCTCTCCCTGGCGCAGCCCTACCTCTCTCCTCCTCGTCTCTTGCGGTGCTTGGCGAAGCCCTGCTGGAGTACCACGCTCCTCCACCACCACCACGCCGTTGTGCTGCTGCTGGATGGAGTCTTCCTCAACCTCTCCCTCTCTCCTTGCTGGATCAAGGCATGGGAGACGTCACCGGGCTGTACGTGTGTTGAACGCGGAGGTGCCGTCCGTTCGGCACTAGGATCTCCGGTGATTTGGATCACGATGAGTACGACTCCTTCAACCCCGTTCTCTTGAACGCTTCCGCATAGCGATCTACAAGGGTATGTAGATGCACTCTCCTTCCCCTCGTTGCTGGTTTCTCCATAGATAGATCTTGGTGACACGTAGGAAAATTTTGAATTTCTGCTACGTTCCCCAACAGTGGCATCATGAGCTAGGTCTATTGCGTAGATTCTATGCACGAGTAGAACACAAAGTAGTTGTGGGCGTTGATTTTGTTCAATATGCTTACCGTTACTAGTCCAATCTTGATTCGGCGGCATTGTGGGATGAAGCGGCCCGGACCGACCTTACACGTACTCTTACGTGAGACTGGTTCCACCGACTGACATGCACTAGTTGCATAAGGTGGCTAGCGGGTGTCTGTCTCTCCCACTTTAGTCGGATCGGATTCGATGAAAAGGGTCCTTATGAAGGGTAAATAGCAATTGGCATATCACGTTGTGGTTTTTGCGTAGGTAAGAAACGTTCTTGCTAGAAACCCATAGCAGCCACGTAAAACATGCAAACAACAATTAGAGGACGTCTAACTTGTTTTTGCAGGGTATGCTATGTGATGTGATATGGCCAAGAAGAATGTGATGAATGATATGTGATGTATGAGATTGATCATGTTCTTGTAATAGGAATCACGACTTGCATGTCGATGAGTATGACAACCGGCAGGAGCCATAGGAGTTGTCTTTATTTATTGTATGACCTGCGTGTCATTGAACAACGCCATGTAATTACTTTACTTTATTGCTAACCGGTAGCCATAGTAGTAGAAGTAATAGTTGGCGAGCAACTTCATGGAGACACGATGATGGAGATCATGATGATGGAGATCATGGTGTCATGCCGGTGACAAGATGATCATGGAGCCCCAAGATGGAGATCAAAGGAGCTATATGATATTGGCCATATCATGTCACTATTATTTGATTGCATGTGATGTTTATCATGTTTATGCATCTTATTTGCTTAGAACAACGGTAGTAAATAAGATGATCCCTCATTAAAATTTCAAGAAAGTGTTCCCCCTAACTGTGCACCGTTGCGACAGTTCGTTGTTTCGAAGCACCACGTGATGATCGGGTGTGATAGATTCTAACGTTCACATACAACGGGTGTAAGACAGATTTACACACGCGAAACACTTAGGTTGACTTGACGAGCCTAGCATGTACAGACATGGCCTCGGAACACAAGAGACCGAAAGGTCGAGCATGAGTCGTATGGTAGATACGATCAACATGAAGATGTTCACCGATGATGACTAGTCCGTCTCACGTGATGATCGGACACGGCCTAGTTGACTCGGATCATGTAATCACTTAGATGACTAGAGGGATGTCTATCTGAGTGGGAGTTCATAAGATGAACTTAATTATCCTGAACATAGTCAAAAGATCTTCGCAAATTATGTCGTAGCTCGCGCTTCAGTTCTACTGTTTAGATATGTTCCTAGAGAAAATTTAGTTGAAAGTTGATAGTAGCAATTATGCGGACTAGGTCCGTAAACTGAGGATTGTCCTCATTGCTTCATAGAAGGCTTATGTCCTTAATGCACCGCTCAGTGTGCTGAACCTCGAACGTCGTCTGTGGATGTTGCGAACATCTGACATACACATTTTGATAACTACGTGATAGTTCAGTTAAACGGTTTAGAGTTGAGGCACCGAAGACGTTTTGAAACGTCGCGAAACATATGAGATGTTTCGAGGGCTGAAATTGGGATTTCAGGCTCGTGCCCACGTCAAGAGGTATGAGACCTCCGACGATTTTCTTAGCCTGCAAACTAAGGAGAAAAGCTCAATTGTTGAGCTTGTGCTCAGATTGTCTGAGTACAACAATCATTTGAATCGAGTGGGAGTTGATCTTCCAGATGAGATAGTGATGTTTCTCCGAAGTCATTACCACCAAGCTGCTAGAGCTTCGTGATGAACTATAATATATCAGGGACATATATGATGATCCTTGAGATATTCGCGATGTTTGACACCACAAAAGTAGAAATCAAGAAGGAGCATCAATTGTTGATGGTTGGTGAAACCACTAGTTTCAAGAAGGGCAAGGGCAAGAAGGGATACTTCATGAAACGGCAAATCAGCTGCTGCTCTAGTGAAGAAACCCAAGGTTGAACCCAAACCCGAGACTAAGTGCTTCTGTAATAAGGGGAACAGCCACTGGAGCAGAATTACCCTAGATACTTGGTAGATGAGAAGGCTGGCAAGGTCGATAGAAGTATATTGGATATACATTATGTTAATGTGTACTTTACTAGTACTCCTAGTAGCACCAGGGTATTAGATACCGGTTCGGTTGCTAAGTGTTAGTAACTCGAAATAAAAGCTACGGAATAAACGGAGACTAGCTAAAGGTGAGATGACGATATGTGTTGGAAGTATTTCCAAGGTTGATCAAATATCGTAAGCTCCCTCTACCATCAAGATTGGTGTTTGCGTTGAGCATAGACATGATTGGATTATGTCTATCGCAATACGGTTATTCATTTAAGGGGAATAATGGTTACTCTGTTTATTTGAATAATACCTTCAATGGTCTTGCACCTAAAACGAATGGTTTATTGAATCTCGATCGTAGTGATACACATGTTCAATATAAGATAGTAATGATAGTACCACCTACTTGTGGCACTGCCATGTAAGTCATATCGGTATAAAACGCATGAAGAAGCTCCATGTTGATGGATCTTTGGGCTCACTCGTTTTGAAAAGTTTGAGACATGCGAACCATGTCTATTGGTGTATATGCATGAAGAAACTCCATGCAAATGGACCGTTTGGACTCACTTGATTTTGAATCACTTGAGACATGCAAATCATACCACATGGACAAGATGACTGAAAGCCTCGTTTTCAGTAAAATGGAACTAGAGAGCAACTTGTTGGAAGTAATACATTTTGATGTGTGCAGTTTAATGAGTGCTGAGGCATGTAGTGGATATCGTTATGTTCTTACTTCACAGATGATTTGAGTAGATGTTGAGTATATTTACTTGATGAATCACGAGTCTGAATTATTGAAAGGTTCAAGTAATTCAGGGTGAAGTTGAAAGATCGTCGTGACAAGAGGATAAAGATCTATGATATGATCATAGAGATGAATATCTGAATTACGAGTTTGGCACAGAATTAAGACATTGTGGAAATTGTTTCACAACTAATACAGCCTGGAACACCATAGTGTGATGGTGTGTCCGAACATCATAACTGCACCCTATTGGATATGATGCATACCATGATGTCTCTTATCGAATTACCACGATAGTTTATGGGTTAGGCATTAGAGACAACCACATTCACTTTAAATAGGGCACCACGTAATTCCGATGAGATGACACCGTATGAACTATGGTTTAGAGAAACCTAAGCTGTCATTTCTTAAAAGTTTGGGGCTGCGACGCTTATGTGAAAAAGTTTCAGGCTGATAAGCTCGAACCCAAAGCGGATAAATGCATCTTCATAGGACACCCAAAACAGTTGGGTATACCTCCTGTCTCAGATCCGAAAGCAATAAGGGATTGTTTCTAGAATCGGGTCCTTTCTCGAGGAAAAGTTTCTCTCGAAAGAATTGAGTGGGAGGATGGTGGAGACTTGATGAGGTTATTGAACCGTCACTTCAACTAGTGTATAGCAGGGCACAAGAGTTGTTCCTGTGGCACCTACACCAATTGAAGTGGAAGCTTATGATATTGATCATGAGACTTCGGATCAAGTCACTCCCAAACCTCGTGGGATGACAAGGATGCGTACTACTTCAGAGTGGTACGTAATCCTGTCTTGGAAGTCATGTTGCTAGACAACAATGAACCTACGAGCCATGGAGAAGCGATGGTGGGCCCGGATTCCGATAAATGGCTCGAGGCCATAAAATCCGAGAGAGGATCCATGTATGAAAACAAAGTGTAGACTTTGGAAGAACTACTTGATGGTCGTAAGGCTGTTAGGTACATATGGATTTTAAAAGGAAGACGGACAATGATGGTAAGTATCACCATTAAGAAAGCTCGACTTGTCGTTAAGATGTTTTCCGACAAGTTCAAGGAGTTGACTACGATGAGACTTTCTCACTCGTAGCGATGCTAAGAGTCTGTTGGAATTATATTAGCGATTACTGCATTATTTATGAAATCTTGCAGATAGGATGTCAAAACATTGTTTCCTCGACGATTTTCTTGAGGAAAGGTTGTATGTGATACAACCGGAAGGTTTTGTCAATCCTGAAAGATGCTAATAAGTATGCAAAGCTCCAGCAATCCTTCTAAGGACTGGAGTAAGCATCTCGGAGTTGGAATGTATGCTTTGATGAGATGATCAAAGATTTTGGGTGTATACAAAGTTTATGAGAAACTTGTATTTCCAAAGAAGTGAGTGGGAGCACTATAGAATTTCTGATGAGTATATGTTGTTGACATATTGTGGATCAGAAATGACGTAGAATTTCTGGAAAGCATATAGGGTTATTTGAAAGTGTTTTTCAATGGAAAGCCTGGATTAAGCTACTTGAACATTGAGCATCAAGATCTATAAGGATAGATCAAAACACTTAATGGTACTTTCAAATGAGCACATACCTTGACATGATCTTGAAGGTGTTCAAGATGGATCAGTCAAAGAAGGAGTTCTTGCCTGAGTTGTAAGGTATGAAGTTAAGACTTAAAGCTCGACCACGGCAGAAGAAAGAGAAAGGACGAATGTCGTCCCCTATGCTTTTGTCATAGGCTCTATACGGTATGCCATGCTGAGTACCGCACCTGATGTGTGCCTTGCCACATGTCTGGCAAGAGGGTACAAAGGTGATCCAGGAGTGGATCACTAGATAGCGGTCAAAATTGTCCTTGGAGTAATAAGGACATGTTTCTCGATTATGGAGGTGATAAAGAGTTCGGCGTAAAGGGTTACATCGATGCAAGCTTTAACACCTATCCGAATGACTCTGAGTAGCAAACCGGATACGTATAGTGGAGCAACCATTTGGAATAGCTCCAAGTGGAGCGTGGAAGCAGCATTTATAATATGACCTAGAGATTTGCGAAGTACATACGGATCTGAATGTTGCAGACCCGTTGACTAAAACCTCTCTCACAAGCAAAACATGATCAAACCCAGAACTCATTGAGTCTTAATCACATGATGATGTGAACTAGTTTAGTGACACTAGTAAACTCTTTGGATGTTGGTCACATGGCGATGTGACCTGTGAGTGTTAATCACATGACGATGTGAACTAGATTATTGACTCTAGTGCAAGTGGGAGACTGTTGGAAATATGCCCTAGAGGCAATAATAAATTAGTTATTATTATATTTCCTTGTTCATGATAATCGTTTATTATCCATGCTAGAATTGTATTGATAGGAAACTCAGATACATGTGTGGATACATAGACAACACCATGTCCCTAGTAAGCCTCTAGTTGACTAGCTCGTTGATCAATAGATGGTTACGGTTTCCTGACCATGGACATTGGATGTCGTTGATAACGGGATCACATCATTGGGAGAATGATGTGATGGACAAGACCCAATCCTAAGCCTAGCACAAAGATCGTGTAGTTCGTATGCTAAAGCTTTTCTAATGTCAAGTATCATTTCCTTAGACCATGAGATTGTGCAACTCCCGGATACCGTAGGAATACTTTGGGTGTGCCAAACGTCACAACGTAACTGGGTGGCTATAAAGGTACACTACAGGTATCTCCGAAAGTGTCTGTTGGGTTGGCACGAATCGAGACTGGGATTTGTCACTCCGTGTAAACGGAGAGGTATCTCTGGGCCCACTCGGTAGGACATCATCATAATGTGCACAATGTGATCAAGGAGTTGATCACGGGATGATGTGTTACGGAACGAGTAAAGAGACTTGCCAGTAACGAGATTGAACAAGGTATCGGGATACCGACGATCGAATCTCGGGCAAGTACAATACCGCTAGACAAAGGGAATTGAATACGGGATTGATCGAATCCTCGACATCATGGTTCATCCGATGAGATCATCGTGGAACATGTGGGAACCAACATGGGTATCCAGATCCCGCTGTTGGTTATTGACCGGAGAACGTCTCGGTCATGTCTGCATGGTTCCCGAACCCGTAGGGTCTACACACTTAAGGTTCGATGACGCTAGGGTTATAAAGGAAGTTTGTATGTGGTTACCGAATGTTGTTCGGAGTCCCGGATGAGATCCCGGACGTCACGAGGAGTTCCGGAATGGTCCGGAGGTAAAGATTTATATACGGGAAGTCCTGTTTTGGTCACCGGAAAAGTTTCGGGTTTTATCGGTAACGTACCGGGACCACCGGGAGGGTCCCGGGGGTCCACCAAGTGGGGCCACCAGCCCCGGAGGCTTGCATGGGCCAAGAGTGGGAAGGGACCAGCCCCTGAGTGGGCTGGTGCGCCTCCCACAAGGCCCAAGGCGTAGCTAGGAGGAGAAGGGGGAAACCCTAGGCGCAGATGGGCCTAAGGCCCACCCTAGGGCGCGCCCCCTTCTCCCTCTCTTGGCCGCCCCCTCCATCCCATCTAGGGCTGCCGCCCCCCTAGGGGTGGGAACCCTAGAGGGGGGGCAGCCTCCTCCCCTTCTCCTATAAATAGTGGGGGTTTTGGGCTGCCCATGACACACGATTTGATCTCTCCCTGGCGCAGCCCTACCTCTCTCCTCCTCGTCTCTTGCGGTGCTTGGCGAAGCCCTGCTAGAGTACCACGCTCCTCCACCACCACCATGCCGTTGTGCTGCTGCTGGATGGAGTCTTCCTCTCCCTCTCCCTCTCTCCTTGCTGGATCAAGGCATGGGAGACGTCACCGGGATGTACGTGTGTTGAACGCGGAGGTGCCGTCCGTTCGGCACTAGGATCTCCGGTGATTTGGATCACGACGAGTACGACTCCTTCAACCCTGTTCTCTTGAACGCTTCCGCATAGCGATCTACAAGGGTATGTAGATGCACTCTCCTTCCCCTCGTTGTTGGTTTCTCCATAGATAGATCTTGGTGACACGTAGGAAAATTTTGAATTTCTGCTACGTTCCCCAACAATGCCTACATTATATTTATGAACTGGGGCTAGTCTTGTATCTCCCTAGGTTATGACTGTTATATGATGAATATCATCCAATGAATCCACCGATCCAATGCCTACAAATTTCTTACATATTGTTCTTGCTAAGTTACTACACTGTTGTTACTGTTCCACTTGCTACAAAATCACTACCATTGTTATAGTTACTATTGTTGTTACTACTACTATCAAAACTATCATACTACTGTGCTACAAATCACTTTGCTGCAGATAATTATTCTCCAGGTGTGGTTGAATTGACAACTCAGCTACTAATACTTGCAAATATTCTTTGGCTCCCCATGTGTCAAATCTATAAATTTGGGTTGAATACTCTACCCTCGAAAACTATTGCGATCCCCTATACTGGTGGGTTATCAAGACCATTTTCTGGCGCCGTTGCCGGGAAGCATAGCTATATTTGTTGAGTCACTTGGGATTATTATTTATCTATCATTATGAAGAATCTAAAGGATACCAAGACTAAGATTTTCCCCTCTAAGACGAGGGGAGGTAAGGAACTGTCATCTAGCTCTGCACTTGATTCACCTTCTATTTTGAGTAGACTTGCAACACCACCACATGCTATTAATCCTGATATGTCGCAAGTTATTGATGATGCTACTTCTATGAATGCTACTCATGATGATGCTAGTACCTTGCTTGATGATAATATGCCACTAGGTGAATTTCTTGATGAACAACTTGCTAGAGCTAAAAATATTGAGATTATTGAAACTGATGAAGTACTTGAATTTGAAAATCTTGAAACACCTGTTAGACCTGGCTCTCCTAGATATGAATTGTCTATAATACCTGAAGGTTATGTTATGGATGTGGAGATAACTAGAGACTTTCTTGCTTGCAATGATAAAGATGATCTTAAGAAATTATTATGCAAACTGAAAGAAAAATCTTTGAATGCTAGAATGAAATGTGATCCTAGGTTTGCTAGTTCTCCTATCTTTGTTGATGATAAGGATTATGAATTCTCTATTGACCCGGAGTTAATTACTTTGGTTGAATATGATCCTTTCCATGGCTATGAAAATGAAACTGTTGTGGCACACCTTACTAAGTTGAATGATATACACTATTGCAGGTTGCTGCTAACGCGACACTACGATCAGAGACCCTTCGACGAAACTGTGTGCGATGTCGTAATCGCAAACGGTGGTGTAAAAAACCCGTCAAAAGGTGCAAAACGTTTGAGATGAAGGATGCATCAAACACGATTCAGATTTTAGTTGTGTGTGTGATGCAGGGCATACGGTTCAGCTCAATTAATGGTTTGCGACAAGGAGGAACAAAAGAAACGGGCAGCCAGATGAAGGTGTGTGCGTTGTACAACATACGGTTCACATGGATGAACTGTTTATGATTAGGCAACACAAAATAAATGGTCAGCCAGATCAAAGCTGTGTGCGATATACGACATGCGGTTCACTCGGATGAACTGTTTGCGTTGAGACATGAGAGCAGAAACAGTTCAAATGAATAAGATGTGTGTGATACGAGGCAAACAGGTGTGTAATTAGAAATGTGTGCGAAGACCGATAACAACACACAAGATTACTGCTAACAAGCCGTGTGTGTTGTGAGCAAATGATTGCTGGTATACAATTGTTAGTGATTGATGAAAACATCATCGACGAGTTACATTGTTTAGTCCGTGTGCGATGTGATTTTCTTTGTCCGCATAACATCTACGCTCTATGTACAGAGCATCAACATATATACTTAAAAATACATCATTGCATAACCAAATTAAGCATACAATTACATAAGTGACTACACACATAACATTTCCACACACCAAAGCAAGCAATTGCATGCATACTAAAGTAGGAGAAACAATGATCTAATCATCTACCTATTGTTGCGACGACGCTTTCCATTGCTCTGGTTCCGGTTGGATCCCTGGACGTTTTGGGGAAGGAGGCACTTCCTCATGTCAACGATCCGCTTGTACATGTCGTAGCTCGTGTACGCCTCCTTGGCTGCGTACACAATGTGAGCTTTGTCGAGTTTCTCCATCCAGGCCAAGTGCCATGCACGGTTGTCCTTGTTGCACGAATCCTTCATGTCTCTGTAGTAGGGGTCGATGATGGCCTCAGCGAGGTGAACCAGTGAGTCCTTCTCATGCTCCTTGCTGTCCCAGATCTTGTATTGGCCCTAGATGTCGACAAGATTCTGGCAGGCGATGCCCGAATTCTCGAGCGCCTTTACATTGTTGGTGATGTCCACCGTAGCGAACATGTAGTGGGGGCTGTTGACAAACCTGGCAAAACACTCGCAAGGCCTTGTGGCTAGGCAGTAGTGCTAGACGAGGACGTGGTGGCGCACGCACATCTGGGTGACGGCGAGCTTGGGACGAGACCCGACACGAGCGCGGGTGTACTCGAGGTCGAACCCGACCACCTTGTACTTCTCCGCGGCAAGCAACAACTCCATGATGTGGATGGAGTGCTCCACCTAGACCGGGTCATTGGTGTACACCACTGAGAGGTCCATGAACCTTCTGTGGTTGTCCACCACGACACGCATGGTGAACTGCTGTTCGTCGTCGGCAGCCGCTTGGAGCGCCATTGGAGCCGCGCAGGATACCTTCTAAGAATTTCTCATGATGGGTGTGCTTCTTGCAATGGTGGGGCACAATCGAAAGGTTGAAGAGACACGCGGGTTAAATGGCTGCTGTAATAAATGGGGCCCGGCCGGCCTGTAGTCGTCACATTTTGTCACGACGTTCATAGCGGAGGATTCCAGTGCACGCTTGACAACACCGCCCCGTACGCGTCAGCTCGAAGAGGCGCCAAATGTATCGTCGGTGAGCCTGTTCCCACGCTACCGCGCTGTTTACCGTGCAAGCTTCCCGCCCGGCTTGTTTGGCCACGCGTCGGCTAGAAGAGGGACAAATCATGGGCGTTTATTGGCAAAAAGCTTTGTAAAAATGAAGTGTGTGGAATGACTTTGATCATAAGTTTACCCGTGGGTGATGAGGTCAAAGTTACACAGAAGGGTGATGATGGACACGAGTGCAATAAGTAATTCTGCGCTCTACAGTGCACACGGTGGAGGAAACCAACTGTGTGCAATAATGCCGTAGATCACAGTCGAGTTAGCTATACAGATCGTGTGTTGTGAGATCGACAAGGTAAACTGATTCGAGAATGGTTAATAAAATATAAGACCATTGCATATTAAGGTCAAAATAGTGTTAGCAATATACAAGTCTCATACAATGCCATTTCAGCGATTGTACCACAAAAGCTTGAAATGTTACAAGGTTCAAATTCTAGAGTTATATGGCTCAAATTCGAAGACTACAAGGTTCAAACTGATATTAGAAATGAAATTCAGCTCATCAGCTGCAAACGCTCTCGTTGATCCGCTGAACATGGATATCAGAGAGGTTCAAACTAATATCACTGCTTCTAAGTCTGGTTTCGAAACCTCATAATTTTTGCAAAGGGGTCAGCCACTGAGAAGTCATGTATGGGGTTGACATGATGACTTCTGGTTACTCTGTCATCTGAAGTTCCAAAATGAAATTTAGCATCTTTGGAGCCTACTCCATTCTGCCGCAGGCGCCGGTGCTGATAAACAAACCAATCATGTTTGCAAAATAAATGTAGGGCAAACCTCATTTCCTTCAGCACCCTTGCTCTGAGAACAAAGAACCTGGTGAATATAATCTCCGATAAGGTCCCTCGATAGGAGTTCAAAGTAATTTCTAAGAGATGCAGATCTAGGCATTTGACGTGACTGTTATATTGTATCACACTATCTTATCTGCAAAAGAAGAAAACGTGTTAGTGCCTACATGTAGTTTTGAACATTACTACAAGCCTATTTGGTTTGCAGGATTTATAAAATGCACTAACATGCCATCTTTGATCTGACATGATTAACATGTGCATTTGATTACATTCTAGAAAAATGTAGTCTTCTTCACAAGAGGTTGGAGTGGATGAAAAGTTCCCTAAGAAAACTTGAACTCCCTTATGGTTAACATTTAACAGGAAAGGAACATCACCTCGATATATAGCTTCTCCAGGCACGGAAATCATCTCAGGAAACTGACAGCTTGCTCCAGGTTGGGGCCGATAGATTCTATTGCCAAGACCTTCACTGTGTGCAGTTTCGAGGTCAAGCTTGTCGGAATCATTTTCTGAATGACAGATGAACAAACATCTTCAAAATTAGAAATAATGTTAATTTGTAGAAGGAGAGGTAGAAGGCGGCTGTTGTACTTGAACAGGTGTGGATCCAATAACAAGTTCGGAGTATTTGTGAGACGAGTAGCCCACCACTGTTAATTTCGGCGCAGAAATGACATTGATTCTTGTTGGACCTTCTTGATCAACTACAAGTAATCTCTCAAGTGCAGGTGTGTCCTCAATGACCATACCGTGGTACACATCTTGTGATGTCTTCCTGCCCCACCAGCAACACACATAAATAGTCTAGAGAGTCATGGAGGTGATGTGGAAGGTACTCAACCCATTGATCTCCTAAAGTCGAAGGTACTTGAGTGCAGTACAGCCATAGAGCAGGCGCTCCATATCACCGTTTGAGAGGCAGATGGCGACGAGCTTGAGGTGCTTCAGTCATGGTAGAATAAGAGCGGGCGAGTCATTAAGAGGGGGGATGGCAATTCCTGAACTTGGAGACGTGCAGCGTGGGCGCGAGGCAAAGTGCAGACGTTGGCAGCGACCGCATATGCCCATCATCAAAAGTGAGCTCCTCGAGCTGATCTAGGGCGGGGGATCGGAACCAGTCATCAAGCTTGGCTCGGTCCTTGCCGTTGGAACGGAACTTGCCCATTCTAAGGCCTTTAGTTGGGCCAAGGTGACTACCGAGGATCTTGGAGAACGCATCCAAGCTTTTGCGATAGCCATGGTAGAGCTTGTGGGTGTCGATGAGGTCGAGAGGGCTGGAGTTCCATAGGGGGCGCCACCGCTGGGAAAGGACGGTTGTCTGCGCCCCATATTGGATTGGGAGGAGGGAGATGATGACTCTCAACATATCATTGGGGAGGCTGCTGATGAAGTCTAGGCCTGCCGGAGTCGCTTGCGTTTCTAGCTCGCCCCGCCTCCGCTTGTTGGCAGCCCCGTTCTTCACCTCCGGAGTCTCCTTGTCAGCGGCGCTTTCTGATAGAAATGGGAGTACATGGAACATTTAGTTAAAACAGGGCAACAGAAAAGTGTATTGGTAACTAGAAGTTCTTAGGTAGGAATATAGTAAGAAAAGAGAATAACAATTGGTTGCTTAAATACTACACAATTCATTTGACATTGCTGGGTAAGTCAACATGCAGATAGTTGAAAAGAAACTCACTTCGAACAAAGTCTGGACGGACGATTTTGTCGGGGAAATTAGCATATATCTCATGACCAGACCCTTTTATGTGCAGTGCAATTTTAGTGCCAGCTTTCCGCACATAAAACTTTGCAATTTCTTTCCAAAAGCCAGTGCCAAAATAGGAGTCACCACATTCATCAAGTCTTACAGTAGCAACGATTGTAAATCCATGGTTCGTGTGCAGTATGACATCCGTGGAGCCTTCATCTATGTAAAGGGAAAAAATGTGCACTACATAATTTGTTGCATAGCAAGGGATGTTCTGCAGAAAATGGTAGGATTGTTAAAGAAAATATGGTAACATGCAAATATGGGCCCAAATTGAAAGAACTATATAACAGTTGAAATCGAAAGACAAAAATCTATAATTAAAAAGATAGGGTAAACATGATGTCATGGAAATATGAGAGTAATCGAAAGAACAATACATCATTAATTTGCCTAATATAGAAAGAAGAGGGGGGAATCTCCTTTGATGTATATGGTGCATGTGGCACCTTTTAATCAAATGTAGCAATATTTAGAATATGTTTAGGGAAGTAGGCCATGCCAACCGATTTAGGGTGAGATTGAACATACTACGCGCGTCCTCAAGTTATCTGGTACAGTGAGATGTAATCTCTGGCGGAGGTCGCAAAGTCCTGAAGTGTCGGCGCACTGTACATTATATGAATGAAAGAAAACCCTCAAATCAGCTCAAATAAAAATGAATTCACGGCGATTTCCGCCGGGTTATTAAAGGAGGCAGATGAACTGGGATAAGATATGAGATAATATCTCGTTAAATTAGTTACCTTGTCGTCCATGAGAAAGAACCCTTAGTATGGCAGATTCCCCAACCGAGCGGAGCTGGGTCGACCACGAGCAGCGTCAAGAAAGTCGATGGCGATAGGCAGCGGCAAGAGGAAGTGGAAAAATGCGGTGGGCTTTGCCGGCAGCCTGGCGACGGCGGCAGGCGTCGAGCTAAGTGTTTACCGCTACGATAGGCGGTGCCATGGCATAGATGCGGAGGAGCTTGTTCAGGTGTGAATGGGGAATGTACCGGAGGGGCCGAGGGGATGACGGGCGGGGTGAGGGTTTTTGTGACGTGGGGATGGTGAGGGTTTTCTTTTTTCTTTTTTGAATTGGGTGGTGAGGGTTTTCTATCCCACAAAGAATTTTGGGGGTGACGGTTTGCTAGAGCGTGCCGTATGTGATTGACGCAGCAGGCAAAATGAAAGTCATTGCACACGGTTTCAATTTTGGGAACTGTGTGTGATTGACGTACTACCTCCGTCCTGTTTTATTGGCCCCCCGCTATAATTTTTACCAAAATTTGGCGAAATATTTAACATACTCAAACATAGATAATAAGCGTACACGTACATAAGCATAGTTCAACCATAAGTAGTGCATAGTTCAACCGCATTAAGCATACTCAAGCGTACATATATAGTTCGATCCATCCCACATCTCATCTCACAGGCCGGCATGATCCTGAAGCTTCTCCAGGTACTCGGCGTATGCGCTGTGTGCCACCCTGCGAGAATACTTCTGCTTGAAGGAGCCAACTGCCTGTCCTCTTGCATGCGCCAGAACACTTAAATACGTGTCATGAAGCTTTTAGTTGCAAAATGGGCATCCATAGCCGCCGTTCCAGGTCCTGATACGCCTGTTATGCATTCCCACATAATGCTCCCTCAGGATTTTCCTGTTGTACCTCCTCTGGACATCTTCATCCTCGCTGTCCACATCGTTATACAACACCTATACAAATAGTAAAACAAATTTGGCATTAAATCAATGATTACATGCCGTGAAGTAGGATTAGGAATTTATGGCTATTTATTTATACATATCCAGAGATTATGGTTCAATTTTTAAGCACAGTCGTCTATGTACAGACCAATCTTGAAGAAAATAATGGCACAATCATATGTAGGTAATTGAAAATCAATTGCCAAGCCCTGACAAGGAATTATTAGCACGAACACTAACCCTAGTCCGATTACTAGCAGAAATCATTTGCACAGATGAAACAACTAATCACTTATCACCTGTACCATTCAAACAATCAATACACAACACGGATCTAACGAAACTTACTCAGATTTCATGGATTGGGAGAACATAACCATAGGATTTCTATTCCAAAAAGGGGGAGGCAGGAGTAACCAGAGAAACCCTATGATCTATTTGACACATAAATGGGTATAGATGACTAACTAGCTGTCCGTCGTCGTCGGAGTCGTCGCCGGAGTGGTCGTCGGAGTCATCGCCGGAGTGGTCGTCGGAGTCGTCGCCGGAGTGGTCGTCGGAGTCGGTGTGGAACTCCGCCTCCGGCTATGGAAGCTCGACGCCATCGACGGCGTCAGGGTGCAGCGATAACTCGCCGATAGTGACGGCAACCTCTGTCTCCATCTTCACGCCGTGCTCCGGTGCTTTAGCAGCCCCGGCATCGCCACTCCCTTCGATGGGGCGCTTCGGCGGCATCCTCATACACTGACAGCTTTGAGGACTGAGAGCGGCGTCAGGGATGCAAGCAGAGAGAGAGAGGATTGTGTGTGCGTAGCGAGGATGGGAGATGCGGCCGCTCGGGCGCACCATTAATATGGAGTAGTGGGAGTTGTGGGAGAGAGGCAGGCGGCGGTCAAACCAATGGCTCGCCTCCTGGTGAGCCTGCGCATCGGACTGCTGGCATGCCTACCAAAGTTTCACACAGCTACTCGCACGCCTCCTGATGACACTGCACATCGAGCATGCCTCCGTCAATTCACACACCTGCACACACGCCTCCCCGTCTGCCTGCGCGGCGGACGCGTCTCGTCAACTCACGCCTGCTCGCACGGCACACGGGTCGCGCGGCGACACGTATATTGTTTTTCTATTTGGATGATTAATGCTGCCGCTTTATTGCTTAATTGAAGCATGGCACATATCCATTGTTGGTCTAACGCTCACGGTTTGAATAAATAATCCGTTTGGGATATTGGTTCCCAATTATTAATAATCTCCCGTCTATAATTAGATAAAGATTACATCAAAACTGGTCTCAAATTTTACAAAAAAGTACAATGCCACTTTGTATTGGTGTCCATATGACAACACGATAAGTTTCATGAACTTCAAATAAGTTTTGGATGTACTAGAATTTAAAAATCAAGATTCTCAATGTTTGAAATTTGTTGCACGGGAAGTACATGCACCCAGTGAGACACATGTGTTTTTGCAATCCATTTAGGTGCACTGTCATGTGTGCATGTAGCTCAAATTTGATTTTTACACATTGTACCCGTAGAAAATCATTCAATCAATGTACTAAAACGTGTTAATGATCTCTGTGATTTTTTTGAAATTAAAACGTCCCTCCTTTGGTAACATGTATGTTCACCATGGGATAATTAATTTAATATGCATCGTTGTTGCAGTAGATTCGCGGTGTGCGTCTGGGGGTGGCGGGTGGCTCGCAGTACACTACGAGTTGGTTACAAGGGAGGAGATCTACATATCCGAATTGCCAAGCTTGCCTTCCACGCAAAGGAGAGTCCCACCCGGACACGGGACGAAGTCTACAATCTTGTATCTTCTTAGTCCAATAGTCCGGCCAAAGTATATAGTCCAGCTGTCCGAGGACCCCCTAATCCAAGACTCCCTCAGTAGCCCCTGAACCAGGCTTCAATGACGATGAGTCCGGCGCGCAGATTGTCTTCGGCATTGCAAGGCGGGTTCCTTCTCCGAATACTCTATAGAAGATTTTGAACACAAGGATCGTGTCTGGCTCTGCAAAATAAATTCCACATACCATCGTAGAGAGTATATTATTCAACAAATCTAATCTGCTGACAACTTTTTTATAACGTGACGTCCAGCCGTGGCCTGGTCATTACGAACCATTTTTTCCCGCCTCCCACTGCACGTGTTGCGAGGCGGTTTTATGGCACGTCTTGTCGAAGTAGAGATTGTGTTCCCTTTATCACGGGATTCCCATCAATACGGGTGTGGGTAACCCAATCGTGTTTGTTAGTATGACTCCTCGATTTTAGGCAAGTTCCAAACGGCCACGCGGAGGACGCTTGATATTCACCCTCTTTATAAAGGGGCCAAGGCCTGTCCTTTTCTTCTCGCACCCAATCTTGCCCCTCCCCCCACTACTGGAATCAGCTACTTTGCCATCTACTAGCTCTTTGCCGTCAGCTAGCGGACGGCAAAGAAGCTCTTTGCCATCAGCTACCCAAAAGCAGACGACAAAGAAATGGCAGACGGCAAAGAAGCTCTTTGCCGTCCGTGGGCTCTTTGCCGTCTGCTGGCAGACGGCAAAGAATCTTTGCCGTCCGCTGGCAGACGGCAAAGAGAGAGGTGGCCCCCACCCCCGCCCGTTTGGAAAAACTTAACGGCCCACCTCTTTGCCGTCTGCCAGCAGACGGCAAAGAGGCAAAAGGGCGGACGGCAAAGATAGGCGGACGACAAAGAGGACACTACCTAACGGCCCGTACCCCCCCCGCCCGTTACTCTCTGTTCTCTCCTCGCCGACGCGCCCCGCCACCACTTCCCACCCCACCACCGCCGCCGCCGCCCGCCGCGTGCCGCCGCCCCACCACTCGCCGCCGCCCGATCGCCCCACCACCCGCCGCCCACCGCCCCCGCCCCGTCGCCACTGCCGCCCGGCGCCGTCGCCCCACCACCCGTCGCCCCCCCGCCCCGTCGCCCCGCCGCCCCGTTGCCCCACCGCCCCGGCCCCCGCCGCCCCCCCGCCCCGTCGCCCCCCCGCCCCGGCCCCCGCCGCCCGGCGCCCCGGCCCCGCCCCCCGCACCCCGGCCCCCCACCGCCCGGGCCCGGCACCCCGCCGCCCCAGGCCGCCCCCGCGCCCCGGCCAGCTCCTCCACCGGGGGCCTCCTCCACCGCCCCGCCCCCTCCTCCACCGGCCCTGCCCCAGGTGAGCCCCCCTCCTTTTTTCTGTTTTTTTTCTGTTTTTTCTTTTTAGTTTTAGTTTAGATTTAGTTTTAGTTTTAGGTTTAGTTTTAGTTTAGTTTTAGGTTTAGATTTAGTTTTTTCCTTTTTTTCTGTTTTATTAGTTTTAGGTTTATGTTTAGTTTAGATTTAGTTTTAGTTTTAGGTTTAGTTTTAGGTTTAGTTTAGTTTGAGGAAAGAAGAAGAAGAAGAGAAAAAGAGGAGAGGAGGAGAAGAAGAAGAGGAAAAAGGAAAGGAAGAAGAAGAAGAGGAGGAGGAGAAGAAAAAGAAGAAGAGGAAGAAGAAGAAGAAAAAAGAGGAGAGGAGGAGAAGAAGAAGAGGAAAAAGGAAAGGAGGAAGAAGAAGAAGAAGAAGAAGAAGAAGAAGAAGAAGAAAAAAGGAAGAAAAGGAAAAGGAGGAAGAAGAAGAAAAGGAAAAAAACCCGACCCGACACGGTACCCGGCACCCCGACACGACACCCCGACCCCGAGACCCCGACCCCGACCCCGAGACCCGACCCCGACACCCGGACCCCGACCCCGACCCCGACACCCCGACCCCGACCCCGACACCCCGACCCCCAAGCCTGACCCGACACCCCGACCCCGACCCCGACCCGACACGGTACCCAGACCCCGACCCGGCACCCCGACACGACACCCCGACCCCGAGACCCCGACCCCGACCCCGAGACCCCGACCCCGACACCCCGACCCCGACCCCGACCCCGACCCCGACCCCGACACCCCGACCCCGACACTCCGACCCCGACCCCGACACCCCGACCCCCAAGCCTGACCCGACATCCCGACCCCGACCCCGACACCCGACCCCCCGAGCCTGACCCGACACCCCGACCCCGAGCCTGACCCGACACCCTGACCCCGACACCACACCTCGACCCCGAAACAACACCCCGACACCGACACGGCACTACCCCGACATCGACACGACACCCCGACCCCCCGACCCCGAAACAGCACCCCGACCCCGACACGGCACCCCGACACCGACAGGACACCCCGACCACCGACACCTCCCGAAAAGGTGTTCTTTGGCCTTCCAGAGGCCGACGGGGTCATATATTTGTGAATTATTAGTTAGGTCATATATTTTTCGATTTTGTTATGAAAAACATCATATATAATTGTGTTGATCGTGTAGTTTTAAATGTGCAGTTGTTTCATCGCTGCGAGGTTTGATGATGATACACTTAAGTGATACACATATTATTATTCATGTCGGTCTTTTTTTATGTTATACTAATTTCGTTTACTGTTTGTCATGGCAGGTGTTGAAAGATGGTGGGCGCTGGTCGGGAGCGTGGTCTGAGGTCTTCCATTCCAGACGCACCTCTCCGCCGAGCGTTGCTGGACAGTATGGCCACACCGCCGGGCCCTTCTTCGTCGACCGCGGTGCCCAGCAGGGGACGAGGTAGGAAGAGAGGAGGTGGGGCACGTGGTCGTGGGAGAGGAGGTAGGGTGACTGCTACGGCGCCTTCCTCGCCGCCACCCCCAGCTGTTTCACCCGAGCACGTGACTGCTAGGGTGGACTCGTCCGAGGAGGAGGCTACACGGACTCCGGTCCACGAGCCTCCGGTCCACGGGTCTTGGGCCCACGAGCCTCGGGTCGACTGGCCTTCGGCCCACGAGAGTTCGGCCCACGTGACCCCGGAGGAGCACACGTCCGGATGGGGTACCTGGCCGGATCAGCCCGAGGAGCCGAGTGGCCATGCTGATGATGGCGGGGAGCCGACTGATCTTGAGGAGGAGGGGGGCACCGTCTACCAGCGTGGTGCTACACGGCTCCCGTCCGTGCCGGTGACCCGCGAGCAGAGGTGGTTGATTTTCCCTGATGGGGAGAGGTACGTAAGTGCATTTAATATTTTTGTACCTTGTGCATTCATGTTTTTTCAAATAACTAATGCGTTGGCCTTGTCATGCTGCAGGGGTTGGGACCACCATCATAGTGTTCACCGACCCAACTTCGTCCTTGGAGTTCTTTGCCGGCAAAACTTCCCGGGGTTTGTCACGTTGCCTGGTGAGGGTCGGCTTCCAGAGCTTGGATTGAGCTGGGAGCACTACGTGGCTGCCCCGGCCCCGCCGGATGAGATTATCGACGGTGTCGTGTGCGACACGAGGGGCAGACATGGTGATCAGAAAGTTCTGGGTAATTTCTCCTTTGCACATTTAAAAATATTCAACTAGCTAGTTATTAATTGTACTAATCAATATTGTCTCATTTGATTGCAGACATTCTACAGGTGTGAGGAGGGATACCGAGGAGGACGCGGCACATGTTATCGAGAACGTCTGCAAGCGCCTACTCCAGAACTTACGGCACGAGGCTCGGGTGCAGGCTGTTTCGAGACTACTACGCCTTGCGTGGTATCAAGAAGACCAAGCCGGCGTGCCACGATAAGTTCCTGAGTAAGGAGCAGTACATGAAGGTAATTCTTAAGGCCTTCTCTACTTAAGTTCCTTCATTTAGTAATTCTTAGCCGTAGCGCTCAAGTTTCTATTTGCTAACTTAGGCGCCTCCGAGATGGTGTGCGGATCGGATGGATTGTTGGGAGGTGTTGGTCGATGAGTGGTGCTCAAAACAATGGCTAGCCCTCCACAACGAGGCCAAGGACAAACGTGCCCAAATGGAAGGTGTGGCACACCATCAAGGCAGCTCCAACTTATATCAGTTCGGGCGCAACTGGGTATGTGGTTTGCTTCATGATTCATGCAATTCATTCATCATGCTAGCTTGAGCCCTTTAATTACTAATTTTCATTGTTTCTCTCTTTCAGGCACGCTACAATAAGGCGGATAAGGTGCCAGAGGTGTACGACCTGTATTCCATGGCCCACACTGCCTCTTTCAAGAAAGTCAAGGCTTTCTCTCAGTCTGACCTCGATGATGCAAACAACTTCACCAACATCTCCTCCCACAACAAGCTCGTGAGATATAGAGATGAGGGGAAGGCGAGGAAAGGGGAGGACTTTAACCCAAGCCAGGGTCCCATTGATCCAGAGCTGTTGATGATATCTGGTGGCGGGAGGTCCCATGGCTCCATAGCCATTGGAGATGGACTTATCCGTTGTCCTAGCACTCTCCCGGAGATCAAGGCGCGCCAGTCGAGCTCCGCTCCTGAGATAAGGCCTCGTGAACGGCCAATGCAACTCGCCATCAAGGTTAGTGATACGTACTCAGTTATCTTTCTCCATTACATTGTGTGCGCTTCCATCAATGATTACAAATGGTCATGTGAGTGGTGTTGTAGGCTGCTATACAGAGTGAGAGAGATAGAACGGAGAAACTTCTGGCGGAGGCGGCGGAGAGGCAGCGGGAGTTGGAGGAGAGGACGACAAAGATGATGGAGGAGGAGAGGGCACGGAATGACATGCAGGCAAGGGCCATGTACGAGCTCCTTGTGGTAAGTTTCTTCTGTAGATTAGCCAAAACATTCATGTAGTGTTTGTCTCATTACTAACTAGTATGACTGAGTCGTCAAAACCAAATGTGCAGTCTGTGTGCGAGAAGACAGGTCAGACCGCTCCGCCGATGCCAGTGATTGCTCCTGGGACCATGGTGAGTTTTATTTGAATGGACATTACTTGCTAGTCTTAACATTTGAGTGTCATCATGCTAACAAGACATTGGAAATGATCTTTGGTGCAGCGTAACTCCAGACAAGCATCACACGATCCTTCTCCAGCTACCGACACGAGCCACCCCGCTCCTACACCTCCTGGATCTTGGTAAGTTTATCTAGTGTTTTGCTTAACACATGCATAAAGACCTAGACTTAGCTTTATTTCCTCCAATGCTTACCATAATGACCTAGACTTAGCTTCTTCTCCTCCAAAATGACTTAATAAGCTTACTGACCTCCAAAACCATCCATTTTACCTAAGTTAGCTCTAAAACGATCTGTACTTACTTACTTATGTCAAAAATTGCATAATTAGCTTAGTTAGCTCATAGACGATCCATTTTACCTAAGTTAGCTCTAAAATGACCCATTTTACCTAGGTTAGCTTATAAATGATCCAGTTCATCCAAGTTAGCTCAAAAATGACCCATTTTACCTAGATTAGCTCCTAAATGATCCATTTTACCTACGTTAGCTTTAAAATGACCCATTTCACCTAGGTTAAGTCCAAAATGAATCATCTTACCTAGGTTATCTCATAAACGATCCATTTCAACTAATTTAGCTCATAAACGATCCATTTCACCAAGTTAGCTAAAAAACGATCCATTTCACCTAAATTAGCTCTTAAATGATCCATTTCACCTAAGTTAGCTCAAAAAGATCCATTTCAACTAAATTAGCTCATAAATGATCCATTTCACCTAAGTTAGCTCAAAAACGATCCATTTCAACTAAATTAGCTCATAAATGATCCATTTGACCTAAGTTAGCTAAAAAACGATCCATTTCACCTTAGTTACCTCAAAAACGATCCATTTGACCTTAGTTAGCTCATAAACGACCCATTTCAACTAAGTTAGCTCATAAATGATCCATTTCACCTTAGCTAGCTCATAAACGACCCATTTCAACTTAGTTAGCTCATATATGATCCATTTCACATAAGTTAGCTCATAAATGATATACTCTTCTTGTTCTAGTCTTCTTCTTGTTCTACTCTTCTTGTTCTAGTCTTCTTCTTGTTCTACTCTTCTTCTTGTTCTACTCTTCTTGTTCTAACTTTCTTATTTTTCATTTTGCAGATTTCATTCACTTGACGAAAGCTTGCATAGATGGAGTGCTCCTTATCCCTTTCTCTATTTCTTTTGTATCGTTGAACTATGCATGTATCGTTGGATGAAACTGTTGTAATATATATGGTTGGATGCCTCTATGTTGAAGTTGTTATGTATGATGGAACTATGCATGTAATATATATGGTTGGATGATGAAGTTATGTGTTGGATATCTTATATGTTTGCTCTGTAATGGCCTTTTGAAATATATCTATATATGTCATATATATTTGTGATGAAAATTGTTGGATTTAATAAAAAACAGATAAAAGAGCCAATATGCAGGCTCTTTGCCGTCTGCCACCGACGGCAACAGGCTCTTTGCCGTCTGCCGCGGATGGCAAAGAAGACACGTGGCATCTAGCTGTGCTTCCTGGGAGCTGACCCATTTGGTCAGTTTGCCTACAGTGGCAGACGGCAAAGACTTTGCCATCAGTGGCGGACGGCAAAGAACCTGCACTTTGCCATCAGTGGCAAACGGCAAAGAACCTGCCATGTAGTGACGTGTAGATGACATCATACGGCGGACGACAAAGACACTAGAAATTTTGCCGTCAGCGGCGGACGGCAAAGGCCTGCCGTTAGCCACTTAACGGACTGACAGCGTAATTATTGCCGTCCGCTCTCTTTGCCGTCCGCTGCAGACGGCAAAGGGCCTTTGCCGTCAGCCGCCAGGAAGCAGACGGCAAAGTAGCTGTTTACTGTAGCCTACTTTGCCAGAGCCTTTTGCCGTCCGCGGCTGACGGCAAATGCCTTTGCCGTCCGCCGTTCATGCCTTTGCCGTTCGCCGTGGCAGACGGCAAAGTAGCTGATTCCTGTAGTGCCCACCTCGAGTTCCAACACCCAAGGTTTAGGCTAAGCGCTTCGGACCTTCAACCATGTCCGGATCCAACCTTCAAGGTCGATGGATGGCCTCCTCTATCACAGAGGAGGACATCAAGAAGCTAAGGGAAGCCAGGTATCTGACCGCCGAAATCTCGCACAGGCTGCCCGCTCAAGGGCAGGTCATCCCCACTCCCGAACCCAACGAGAGTGTCGTATTTGTTTCCCACTTCCTCTGAGGGCTAGGCTTTAGTCTTGATCCTTTTGTAAGAGGGATTATGTTCTATTATGGGCTCGATTTACATGATCTAGCTCTAGATTCCATGCTTCACATCTCGTCGTTTATCGTCGTGTGTGAGGCCTTCCTCCGCATCACCCCACACTTTGGCTTATGGCTCAAGACCTTTAATGTGAAGCCGAAGACGATCGACGGGTGACACACAGAATGCAGAGGTGCCATAATAAGCAAAGACGCCGATGCTCCATGGCCTAAGGGCTCCTTCCCGGAGGTGTCCAACTTATGGCAGCAGGAGTGGTTTTGTCACAGCCCTAGAATTGGTTGTAACTAGTTGCACAAGCATTCATGCATCATGTATATATTTATGAAAGTTGAATTGGGGAAAGTGGGAAGCCTCAGAAGTCTTTTACAAAAATGATCAACATTAAAAAATTGTTTCAAATAAACCCAAGAAAATGTTCCTGTCAAGCTATAAAAATATTGGCAAGAGGTAAAACTCAAACCAATATTTTTGGAGTCTCAGAAATATTTATTTTGGGCCTTTGAATTAATTCAACAACTATTTACATTTGATATATATTCTTTATATAATTAATATATGTCCAATAATTCTGGAACATTTTATGTGGTTTTGTATATTTTAGATCTAGCCACATAATTATTTTCAGGATTTTATAAAATGGTTTGGTGTTAAAACTAAAACGAAAACAAATTGCAGAAAAGAAAATAGAAAACAGAGAACAGAGGCTCACCTGGAACTTACCTGGCGGCCCAAGTGGCCGGCCCAGCCCACCTGGCCCACCCTGGCGCTGCCACGCACTCCCCTCGACCCTCTGCACTTCTCCCCTCCTCGCAGCTCTCGCCCCTCCCCTCTCTGCTCTCTTCCCGAGCGACCCCGTTGCCGCCATCCACTGCCACCGTGGCCACCGCCTCCCCCTTGCCTCGCCGACGTGTCCACGGCCATCGCCTCATCGCCAACACCCTCTCCGCTAAGTCAAGCAACGCCGGACGCCGCCAAACACCGCCGACGCCGTTGTCTTCAACTTTCTGCCTCCCCAGATCGCCGGAGATGCCCCGTCGTCGTCCGTGCCTCCCCGAGCTCGCTGTTTGCTCCCCTGCACTCGCCATGAGCCCCTGAGCTTTTCCCCTCACCTCCCCCTCTTGCTAGCTTCCTCTAGCCGCCGCCCCATGAGCTCCCGAGGCGGCCGTCCGCCATGGACGACCTCCTGCTCACCTCTGAGCTTACCAGGCCCAGCTGTGCCATCCGCCATGCTCCTAGGCCCCCCTAGATGCGGCCTAGCTACCTGGTTCCCTCGAGGGCGAGCCGTAGCCCTACGCTCGTGCACCACCGAGCTCCGGCCACCGCACTTGTCGCCGTTGCCGTTGCTACGGGCCGCCCTAGCCACTACCGCTTGCATTGCTCGATGCGGACGAGCACGAGCAACGCGTAGATGCCCTCCACCGCGGGTTTGGTCGCCCGTGGGCGAAACCTGAGCCTTGTCGCCGCGTTTGCTCATCGCCGGCGGCTAAACGCCGGCCTAACAACTAATTAGCACTAAGCTAATGACCCACAGACTCACAGACATGTGGGCCCCACTGCCTAATTAACTCTGGTTTAGTTTTTGTTTAGATTAAACTAACCACATAGGCCCCACAAGTCAGTTTGACCCGGCCACATCACACGTTGACCGACCCCACATGTCAGTAACTCATGCCAGCAGTGTGTCACTGACCAGTAGGCCCCACTGGTCAGGTTTGACCTGGCCAGCCATAGTTGACCTAATGATGTCACTCTTATGTCATGCTGACGCAGTAAAACTTTTTCTGGATTTTAAATAAATCTAAATGATTTATTTAATTCAGAAAATGTCCAAAACTTCCAAAAATCATAGAAATTCAACCGTAACTCCAAATGAAATAATTTATATATGAAAAATTATCAGAAAAATTCAAGGAATCTGTTTATGGCATTTTCATGCATGTTTGAACAATGTTTGTCCTCTGTTTTGGACAAAACAAATAAATGAAATTTAATTAATCATATATGGAGTTTGAATTTGAGTCTTTGGTTCAAACCAACTTCATTTAATCTGGTTTTAGTTGCATTAGCTCAAATCACAACATATTGACATGTCATGATCATGCATCATAATGTGCATTGCATTGATTGTATTCTTTCAGTGTTTGCCGGTGATTGTTCCCCCCTCGGTAGACATATGTTTCGACGATGTGATCAATGACACCGATGAAGAGTTATTCTATCTTCAGAAGTGCCAGGCAAGCAAAACCCCTTGCTCATCCCGATACAATCACACTCTCTCGCTCCTGCTCTCTTTTACTGCATTAGGACAACAATGATTCAACTGTTACATGTTGCAGTAGTTGAACCCCTTACCTCTGCATGACCTGTCATTGCCACAGTAAATAGATGAAACCCACTAGCATGAATAGGAGTTGTTTGAGCCCTGACGTGCCTACTCATTCATGCTTATTTGTCATGCCTGCTACTGCTTAGAGTTGAGTCAGGTCTGATTCATCGGGGATGAATTGGAACAGTGATGAACATGTCCTACTGTGTGTGAGCTAAGTGTGTGAACACGATTTGGTAAAGGTAGCGGTGAGAGGCCATGTAGGAGTACATGGTGGTTGTCTCATTGAAACCATCCTTAGGAACCGAGTTCTGTGTTTGTGATCCATGAACAACTACTACCACGCATTGGGCCCGAAACCAATGGACCCTCTCGACTTATTAACTACCCTTGTCCCTTGTCCAGGAGTTGCAACTAGTTTCTGGTGTTTGTAGGATATGTGTTGGCGGCCGTGCGTAGCTCTGACCCTAGGGGTGGGCTATGGTGCGGTAGATACACCGTGGCACGGTGTACTGGGCGCCCGTTTGGTGTCTCGGGAACCCTGCACACATGGTTTGGGGCTGTGAGCGAAACTCCGCCGGATCTCCTCGCGGATGGAACCCGAATAGGCGATAAACCTGGACTAGAGACTTGTGTGGTTAGTTAGGTCGTGGCCGACTCCCTCGCCAGGCTTCCGCTTGAAGGTTGCCGAGATACACGACGTGTACCTGGTGGTAAGTGGCGAGAGCGTGTGTGAAGAAGTACACCCCTGCAGGGTTATAAATGATCTATTCGAATAGCCGTGTCAGCGGTAACGGACTTCTTGGTTACCTATAACAGTTCATAGACAAGTGAAAGTGGATACTCTAAAACTCGCAAGATAAGCGTGAGTGCTATGGATGGCGTTCTCATAGGGAGACGGGAGCGGATCCATAGTGGTGTATTGAATGGTGAATATGTGGACTCGTGTGCGCCACCTCAAAAGAATTGCTTGCAGTCGTAGTTCAGGTTAGCCACTGAGTCAACGCTGGCTTGCTGCAGTTAAACTCCACCACCCCCCTTGTTGATACCGATGCATATGTAGTTAATTATGATGTAAGTCTTGCTGAGTACATTTGTACTCACGTTTGCTTAATTTATGTTTTTGCAGAGAGACTTCAGTCTCGCTAGTAGTTCCGTGTGGACTTCGGTGTTTAGCTTGCTACCTCAGCTATGATCTTGTGCCCTCGGCAGGATCTGGTAGATAGTCAGGCTTCTTAGCCTCTTTCATTTGTAGATGTCTGTACTCAGACATGTTAAGCTTCCGCATGTGCTTTGATTTGTATGCTATGGTTGTTGGGTCATGAGACCCATGTTTGTAATATCTCGCTCCTCAGAGCCTAATGAATAAATGCTTGAGTCGTAGAGTTATGTTGTGATGCCATGTTGTATTTACACATATCGAGCATATTGTGTGTATGATTGAAATGCTTGGTATGTGTGGGATCCGACAACCTAGTTGTTTATCCTTGGTAGCCTCTCTTATGGGGAAATGTAGTCTTGTGCTTCCATGAGCCATAGTAGTTCGCTACAGCCCGATTCACCGGAGTCCTGCTAGCCCAGCACTACTGCTCTGGACACTTGACTGGCCGGCATGTGTTTCACTTCGTTCCTGTGTCTGTCCCTTCGGGGAAATGTCACGCGGTGACACTCAGAGTCCTGCCTAGCCTGCTATAGCCCGGGTTCCCGGAGTCCTGTTAGCCCAGTGCTACAGCCCGGATTCACACGCTGCTGACCGACATGCTCGATGTGATTCATGTATGCCTGTCCCCATAGGTTGGTGCCGCTTTGGGTTAATGACTAGCCATGTCGGCCCGGGTTCTCTATCATATGGATGCTAGCGACACTATCATATACGTGAGACAAAAGGCGCAAACGGTCCCGGGCCATGGTAAGGCGACACCCGTGGGAATACCGTGCGTGAGGCCACAAAGTGATATGAGGTGTTACCGGCTAGATCGATGTGACTTGGAATCAGGGTCCTGACAGCTTTGGTATCAGAGCCCGACTGCCTGTAGGATTACCAAGCCAAACCGGTCGAAGTTGTGTCTAGAAATGCTTTAGTTATGTAGGGGAAATGATTGTGGAAGGGAACGTAAGGCTCTTTTTACTCCTTTACCGTATGCCCTCTGATCTGAGTCATTCTCTTCTCATTCTACGTGGGTTAAGAAACTAGGCCTTCTCATCTATCTATCATGATGACGTGTTACTAAACCGTAGTTGCCTAGGATTGTTGAGTTCAAGCCTCAGTTCAGTTCCTACTACTTCCATATGTCATAGCTGGCCTCAGAACTTTGATATTGTGATGTTGAGTGGTTATGCCACCATTTTGCAGGATGTCTCAAATCATTTTGAGCATTTACAGCCATTATGCTGTCCGAGTCATCCCAGGTTTCTAAGTAGTCTGATGCATTTGCAAATCCTTTCTTTCCGTTCCCAATGTCCTTTTGGTCAGAATAAGCAAACTAACCGGTCAGTTGAGGTACTCTATTGCCTCGACATATATGTCGGAGCTATTATTATGACCCTAGGTGTTTAGGGAGTCACCTAGTAATCTAGCCATGTTTTGTGTTCCCGGTGTGATGATTCTGGCCACCATTCTGAAAGCATCCCGTGATGCCATTTAGTTAGTAGGCCTTCTATCTCTGGGTTTTGAACCCGAGATTCACCCTACTTACCTCGTGTTGATAGTGTTGCTCGTACCTTTAGGATATTAGTAACCTTTGCGATAGTCCTTGAGGTCTGTGGTATTTCCTTATTCCAAATACCATGAACCATTATGGCAGAAGATCTTTGAACCAATGATCACAACAAGAGTGCTCTTGATGAGGTCTCCATTCTATGATGTGACTTTGCCAGTTCTACCTTTCTGCATGGATTTTCCAGAAGAAATATGTTGAGCTTTATTCGACATACTAATCTATGCATCCACAACTCAGAAAATTATATGTTCCTTGAGTTGCCCCTCTTTAGTTGTATTTTGATCTTTGTCTATCAGTTGATAGTCAGGAGTAGCTGTGCATTCGTGTTATCGATGCCTATTATTCATGTGATTAGTCAAGCCATTCCATTCCGGAATGACTAGGAGAAACAAACTCCAGTACCTCATCCATATCCAGGATTGGGTCAAAGCAGTTGTATTCCGCAGATCAAAGTGCCAATCCAGCTTTTGATTCTGTTCAACCCTTAAGTATTGCCCTCTTTATGTCAGGAATATCATAGGAATTGCACAACCTCCTATGAACTCTTGATACAGTGATACTTCTCGCCATCATTATTCATTCCTCGGTTCCATGTTGTTGTAACCGGAATGCCGATAAGTGAATTGTGATGTGTGAAATCAATACTCCGAGAAACTCGTCGCTTTGTAGTAAATGGACAATATTCTCATTCTTAGCGTGTTGGTTATTGAATCACCATCCTAGGACTGATCGTGCTACATAGTCCTTATTTCTGGTGCACTCCTCGATCAATGAGTGAGGATTATTCCATTCCTCGCTTATCTGATCATATGGTCTTGCTCTGAAAAGCAAGATTGTTCTCGAGCTTAGTAACATATCGGTGGTTCGTGATTTTCCGGATATCTTCTCGGAAGTTTTACCAGGTTGTCACCTGACCGCTATGTTGAGTTCGTGATCAAGTTGGTTTCTTGTAAACCACACCTTCTCCAAGAATCTGTGTTGGATACCCCTGAGCTAGTTGGTTAAGCTAAACAACAACTTGGAGAGTTGGAAGATAAAAGGCTTTGCCTAATTTGGTTCTTTCTGAAGGGATATCTTTGTGTTTGTGTGTGTACTGAAGAAAGATGATATCTTCACCAATTGGTCCTCGTGATCAGTTGTTGGATCTATTGCCTTGTCAAAACTTTGACTTGAGTATGGGCTATCGTCAAGTCAAATCAGAACCAACGATGTTCGTAATGTTGTCTTACCCGTGGTTGATCCCTCGAGCATACACCATTACATCTTTTGGTATGACCAATACTATCATCGTGTTCACATGATGGTGGAAGTCTAGTGATATGGAAATTCTGATGAGTTGTTGTTGAGCCCATCAGCAGCATTTTGTCTCCCCCATGATTCATGTTGAACATCAACCTAGTGTTGAAACTTTGTAAGCAATGCCTTCGTGTTCCGTTCATGAAGCTTATGTTTGGATGGAAGAAGTGACTTCCTCGAATTCATGTGCACTTGGTGCAAGTTGCCGCCGTGAGTTTGAGAAAGATTGTTTTGTTTCCCTTGGAATCATCCCAAATCAGTCATGCATACATGTGAAGTATTCTATGGTTTGGTAGATTAATTACCTCCACTCCATATGTGTTCCTAGCACACCAAGCCACTGATTGACTTGTTCAAGGAAAAGGAGTCTATGCTTGGGATCTAATCCATGGACTTGCATAAGACTTCGAAATCCTTGATCATGGTTCCCCACCTGAACTCGATAGTGTTTTACTATATGACTACTACGTGGTCATGCTCGTCTTGGATAGCGTGTTCACAAGTTTGTAGCAGAACCGACTCATGTTTTGGAGCTTGCTATCGCAGTTCATTCCCTGAGAATCTCGCAACCTCATCTCGTAAAATTGTGTTGCAAACTCTCATTTTCTTTCTAGACTGGATGGGTCTGGAATATCCTAACACCAACCATGTCTGAATCTCAGGCAGATATGATGGTTGGAACATACTCCAAGAACTATAATGTTGGTATCTCTGTAACCGGTAGCGTGGATGTCGTGACCAACACACCTAGCCGGAAGGCCTATTATTGTAGTATCTTGGTTGAAGAAGTTGGCCACCTCCCCATAAGGATCTCGTAGGATCTGCCTCTGTAGTTATTCCTTATGGATTCTTGAGCTTCCGAAGTCCGACCTTTTACTTGATGTTCTAGATATCAAACCATATCTATGAATGGATTATGCTAGCACATCAAGGAGAACATTAGAAGCGGAGTGCTAAATGTCTCTCGGTCGATCATCCAGATTCTGTTCCCTTAGCCTCGCTAAGGGAAGATCTGAGAAGGTGTTATCTTCCTTTGTATCCGCATCATCCATCACTAGTCATCATGGTAGTATGTCGTGTTGCCAGGATCCTTGCCACGGATGTTGGTAGAACCTTGATGAATATGGAAATGCTCAATTTCTTGAGAGCACGCGCAAGCAAAATCATCCCTTGCGTTGTCTTCAACAAGGTAGTCCACATCATTAATTCTAGTCCAAGTATGTCATTCCTTCAAACTCCTTCAAATGATCGATTGTGAATTGCCTTAAGCTGGTATAAAGAGTTTCAATGATCTTTGAATCAAAAGTAATTCTTTTTGCCACTTAAGGGAATAGTTCTACGAGTCACCTTCACTAAGGTGCCTCGTTATGGTATTGTGGGCAACATAACTTCTCGCTACTTTGAACCCCCCTCACCATCTATTTAGGCATGGAATTGTTGCCCACAAAATCAAACCCTGTCGTTGTTCTTCCATCCCTCTCAATGTGTTTTGTGTCTCAACTTGAGATGTTACCTTCGAGAAGATCAATCCTAGTTGAGTTTCTTTCCGTCGTCATCGCGTGGATGAAGATCTCAAAAGCGAGGATGTCAAGATCGACATGATGCAATGAATCAACATCTTCGAGAAGGGCAATTGGATCGTCAAGATTCTTTATTGGTGTTCCCTTTGTCTCCTTACCTCACGTCTTGAATCTCGGGACAAGATTCTTGTTTAGTGGGGGTGAGTTGTCACAACCCTAGAATTGGTTGTAACTAGTTGCACAAGCATTCATGCATCATGTATATATTTATGAAAGTTGAATTGGGGAAAGTGGGAAGCCTCAGAAGTCTTTTACAAAAATGATCAACATTAAAAAATTGTTTCAAATAAACCCAAGAAAATGTTCCTGTCAAGCTATAAAAATATTGGCAAGAGGTAAAACTCAAACCAATATTTTTGGAGTCTCAGAAATATTTATTTTGGGCCTTTGAATTAATTCAACAACTATTTTCATTGGATATATATTATTTATATAATTAATATATGTCCAATAATTCTGGAACATTTTATGTGGTTTTGTATATTTTAGTTCTAGCCACATAATTATTTTCAGGATTTTATAAAATGGTTTGGTGTTAAAACTAAAACCAAAACAAATTGCAGAAAAGAAAATAGAAAACAGAGAACAGAGGCTCACCTGGAACTTACCTGGCGGCCCAAGTGGCCGGCCCAGCCCACCTGGCCCCCTCCCCTGTCGTCTTCCTCCTTTGCTAGGAGGATGGGCGTGTGCCCACGGTGCGCCAGCACGCGCACGGCCACCGACGGCCACCTCCTGCTTGCCGCTTCGCCCTGGCCCTCCCTGGCGCTGCCACGCACTACCCTCGACCCTCTGCACTTCTCCCCTCCTCGTAGCTCTCGCCCCTCCCCTCTCTGCTCTCTTCCCGAGCGACCCCGTCGCCGCCGTCCGCTGCCACCGTGGCCACCGCCTCCCCCTTGCCTCGCCGACGTGTCCACGGCCATCGCCTCATCGCCAACACCCTCTCCGCTGAGTCAAGCAACGCCGGACGCCGCCAAACGCCGCCGACGCCGTCGTCTTCAACTTTCTTCCTCCCCAGATCGCCGGAGATGCCCCGTCGTCGTCCGTGCCTCCCCGAGCTCGCGGTTTGCTCCCCTGCACTCGTCGTGAGCCCCTGAGCTTTTCCCCTCACCTCCCCCTCTCGCTAGCTTCCTCTAGCCGCCGCCCCATGAGCTCCTGAGGCTGCCGTCCGCCATGGCCGACCTCCTGCTCACCTACCAGGCCCAGCTGTGCCGTCCACCATGCTCCTAGGCCCCCCTAGATGCGGCCTAGCTACCTGGTTCCCTCAAGGGCGAGCCGTAGCCCTACGCTCGTGCACCATCGAGCTCCGGCCACCGCACTTGTCGCCGTTGCCGTTGCTACGGGCCGCCCTATCCACTGCCGCTTGCACTGCTCGATGCGGACGAGCAACAGCAACGCATAGATGCCCTCCGCCGTGGGTTTGGTCGCCCGTGGGCGAAACGCGAGCCTCGTCGCCGCGTTTGCTCGTCGCCGGCGGCTAAACGCCGGCCTAACAACTAATTAGCACTAAGCTAATGACCCACAGACTCACAGACATGTGGGCCCCGCTGCCTAATTAACTCTGATTTAGTTTTTGTTTAGATTAAACTAACCACACAGGCCCCACAGGTCAGTTTGACCTGGCCACATCACACGTTGACCGACCCCACACGTTAGTGACTCATGCCAGCAATGTGTCACTGACCAGTAGGCCCCACTGGTCAGGTTTGACCTGGCCAGCCATAGTTGACCTAATGACGTCACTCTTACGTCATGCTGATGCAGTAAAACTTTTTCTAGATTTTAAATAAATCTAAATGATTTATTTAATTCAGAAAATGTCCAAAACTTCCAAAAATCATAGAAATTCAAGCGTAACTCCAAATGAAATAATTTATATATGAAAAATTATTAGAAAAATTCAAGGAATCTGTTTATGGCATTTTCATGCATGTTTGAACAATGTTTGTCCTCTGTTTTGGACAAAACCAATAAATGGCATTTAACTAATCATATATGGAGTTTGAATTTGAGTCTTTGGTTCAAACCAACTTCATTTAATCTGGTTTTAGTTGCATTAGCTCAAATCACAACATATTGAAATGTCATGATCATGCATCATAATGTGCATTGCATTGATTGTATTCTTTCAGTGTTTGCCAGTGATTGTTCCCCCCTCGGTAGACGTATGTTTCGACGATGTGATCAATGACACCGATGAAGAGTTATTCTATCTTCAGAAGTGCCAGGCAAGCAAAACCCCTTGTTCATCCCGATACAATCCTACTCTCTCGCTTCTGCTCTCTTTTACTGCATTAGGACAACAATGATTCAACTGTTACATGTTGCGGTAGTTGAACCCCTTACCTCTTCATGACCTGTCATTGCCACAGTAAATAGATGAAACCCACTAGCATGAGTAGGAGTTATTTGAGCCCTGACGTGCCTACTCATTCATGCTTATTTGTCATTCCTGCTACTACTTAGAGTTGAGTCAGGTCTGATTCATCGGGGATGAATTGGAACAGTGATGAACATGTCCTAATGTGTGTGAGCTAAATGTGTGAACACGATTTGCTAAAGGTAGCGGTGAGAGGCCATGTAGGAGTACATGGTGGGTTGTCTCATTGAAATCGTCCTTAGGAACTGAGTTCTGTGTTTGTGATCCATGAACAGCTACTACCATGCATTGGGCCCGAAACCAATGGACCGTCTCGACTTATTAACTACCCTTGTCCTCTGTCCAGGAGTTGCAACTAGTTTCTGGTGTTTGTAGGATATGTGTTGGAGGCCGTGCGTAGCGCTGACCCTAGGGGTGGGCTATGATGCAGTAGATACACCATGGCACGGTGTACCGGGTGCCCGTTTGGTGTCTCGGGAACCCTGCACACATCGTTTGGGGCTGTGAGAGAAACTCCGGCCGGATCTCCTCGCGGATGGAACCCGAATAGGCGATAAACCTGGACTAGAGACTTGTGTGGTTAGTTAGGTCGTGGCCGACTCCCTCGTCAGGCTTTCGCTTGAAGGTTGCCGAGATACACGACGTGTACATGGTGGTAAGTGGCGAGAGCGTGTGTGAAGATGTACACCCCTGCATGGTTATAAATGACCTATTCGAATAGCCGTGTCCGCGGTAAAGGACTTCTGGGTTACCTATAACAGTTCATAGACAAGTGAAAGTGGATACTCTAAAACTCGCAAGATAAGCGTGAGTGCTATGGATGGCGTTCTCATAGGGAGACGGGAGCGGATCCATAGTGGTGTATTGAATGGTGAATATGTGGACTCGTGTGCGCCACCTCAAAAGAGTTGCTTGCAGTCGTAGTTCAGGTTAGCCACTGAGTCAACGCTGGCTTGCTGCAGTTAAAGTCCACCACCCCCCTTGTTGATACCGATGCATATGTAGTTAGTTCTGATGTAAGTCTTGCTAAGTACATTTGTACTCACATTTGCTTAAATTATGTTTTTGTAGAGAGACTTTAGTCTCGCTAGTAGTTCTGTGTGGACTTCGACGTTTAGCTTGCTACCTCAGCTACGATCTTGTGCCCTCGGCAGGATCTGGTAGATAGTCAGGCTTCTTAGCCTCTTTCATTTGTAGATGTCTGTACTCAAACATGTTAAGCTTTCGCATGTGCTTTGATTTGTATGCTATGATTGTTGGGTCATGAGACCCATGTTTGTAATATCTCGCTCCTCGGAGCCTAATGAACAAATGCTTGAGTCGTAGAGTTATGTTGTGATGCCATGTTGTATTTACACATATCGAGCATATTGTGTGTATGATTGAAATGCTTGGTATGTGTGGGATCCGACAACCTAGTTGTTTATCCTTGGTAGCCTCTCTTATGGGGAAATGTAGTCTTGTGCTTCCATGAGCCATAGTAGTCCGCTACAGCCCGGTTCACTGGAGTCCTGCTAGCCCAGCACTAATGCTCAGGACACTTGACTGGCCGGCATGTGTTTCACTTCGTTCCTGTGCCTGTCCCTTTGGGGAAATGTCACGCGATGACATTCGGAGTCCTGCCTAGCCTGCTATAGCCCGGGTTCCCGGAGTCCTGTTAGCCCAGTGCTACAGCCCGGATTCACACGCTGCTGACCGACATGCTCGATGTGATTCATGTATGCCTGTCCCCATAGGTTGGTGCCGCTTTGGGTTAACGACTAGCCATGTCGGCCTGGGTTCTCTGTCATATGGATGCTAGTGACAGTATCATATACGTGAGCCAAAAGGCGCAAACGGTCCCGGGCCATGGTAAGGCGACACCCGTGGGAATACTGTGCGTGAGGCCACAAAGTGATATGAGGTGTTACTGGCTAGATCGATGTGACTTGGAATCGGGGTCCTGATAGCTTTTACATCATAGCTCCCCGAAGTAAAAAGTGGGCAGCTGCCCCTGCCTTCCGCTCGGCCCCCCCGCCGCAACTGGCGTCATGGGTCAACAAGGGGCTGGATTGGGGGCCAGTTAATGACGTGCTGAGATTGCAAAGTCGCATCCAAGATCTCCTCAACAGGGATGTCAGTCTTGTCAAGGTAATGCAAGTTATGCTAGTTCGTCGGGTCCTGCCATGCCAATGCCGATCTCTCTGTCTGTGGGAGTTCAACCCGGAAGGACCGCGAACTATTCAACAATTCTTCGGCGTGACGCTCGAAGAGATGTACAGATTGTTCTTTGGATCATGAATAAAGTGTCCGGACACCATCGAGGATGCGGGTCTCAACTGCAACCGTCCAGATACCCACGTAAGTAATTCTGCGGCCGAACATGTTGTCTTCTTATTTTTCACAACATCATTCTGAAAAACTCGCACTCGGCCAGGACTGGATAAGAATGGCGAAGATGATCAGGTGTTCGGCCCCCCTTCCCGAAGGCTCACCGGATCCTGTGCTAGCCAGGATGCTTGAGCGCGCACCTTATCAAGTGCCATCAGGGGAAGATAAAGGGATGAATAAAGAAGCCGAAAGCGGGCTTCACGCATTACTCATCCAAACCAGGGGAATTAGTGTCTTCGCGAAGGAGGATAATCGGGGAGAAGAATCCAGAATCCCCTCCCCCCAAGGAAGGAAAAGGACCGCCTCTGAATACTTGGAAACAAAGATTTCCAAACGAGGGAAGAAACCTTCGCCAGGGGGCCCTGCCCCGGAGGGCGTCTTTACTGCACAGTGCCCGCAAGGGGGCCAACCCTCCACTGAGCTGTAAGTGAACAAGAGTACTTTTGGTAAATATATCCTGCTTTATCTCCAAGGACAATAACCACGACCTATATCTTGCAGTCTGGCTCGTAGCCCTTCTCGACAGAGTTTGTCTTCGGGGGATCTTCTTCCGGAGATGATGGAGAGCGAAACGCCTCCCCCTGCCTCCCCGCCACCTGGGGCGGACGACCCTTAGGTGTCATCACGGAGGATTTCTCCTGATCCGCCAAGGCCAGAAGGTGACCCTTCGGCCACCCGAAGTCCGGAGTATTCGGCTCCTAAGGATAGCAACAGAAAGAGTCTGGGTTTATCCGGTGCACAACCAGATGCACTGATGGGTCTTTTGGAGCAAGCGGCTATCTCAGAGGCGCATCGTACTTTAATGGGTACGGTGGCTGACAGGATTTCATCCGCCAAAAGCGGGTTGCATGAGGCTTTTATGATCCTGCTAAGAGGCTTTGAGGTACGCAAAATAATGTATAAATTTTTTGACGATACCACACACGCTAGGTGTGCTCTATACATATAGTAGCCCCTGAGACTCTGGTTGCTGTCCAGAGGCGGCAAATAGAGGATCATAGTCCCAGGTAATGATCACATTGTTTTCCTGTGCAGGCGGCTGAGGGTCCGGTGGCTGGCCGGACTGCTGATACGTCCATTTTGCATCATGGTTTTATATCGATATTTATTACATTATAGACTGTTATTCCACTTTATGTCACAATACTTATGGCTATTCTCTCTTATTTTACAAGGTTTATATAAAGAGGGAGAATGCCGGCAGCTGGAATTCTGGGCTGGAAAAGGAGCAAATATTAGAGGCCTATTCTGCGCAACTCCAAAATTCCTGAAACTTCACGGGACATAAAGAAATAAAGAAAAATCCTCGCCAAAGATGAAGGCCAGGGGGCCCACACCCTTCCCACGAGGGTGGGGGCGCCCCCCTAGGGCGCGCCCCCTACCTCGTGGGCCCACTGGTGGCTCTCCGATGCCCATCTTCTCCTATATGAGGTCTTTCGATGAGAAAAAAATAAGAAGGAACTTTTCGGGACGAGACTCCGCCGCCACGAGGCGGAACCTTGGCGGATCCAATCTAGAGCTCTGGCAGAGCTGTTCTGCCGGGGAAACTTCCCTCCCGGAGGGGGAAATCATCACCATCGTCATCACCAACGCTCCTCTCATCGGGGGAGGGCAATCTCCATAAACACCTTCACCAGAACCATCTCATCTCCAAACCCTAGTTCATCTCTTGTATCCAATTCTTGTCTCAAAGTCCGGGATTGGTGCTAGTAGGTTGCTAGTAGTGTTGATTACTCCTTGTAGTTGATGCTAGTTGGTTTAATTGGTGGAAGATCATATGTTCAGATCCTATATGCATATTATTACCCCTCTGATTATGAACATGAATATGCTTTGTGAGTAATTACGTTCGTTCCTGAGGACAAGGGAGAAGTCTTGCTATGAGTAGTCATGTGAATTTGGTATTCGTTTGATATTTTGATAAGATGTATGTTGTCTAGCCTCTAGTGGTGTTATGTGAACGTCGACTACATAACACTTCACCATTATTTGGGCCTAGAGGAAGGCATTGGGAAGTAATAAGTAGATGATGGGTTGCTAGAGTGACAGAAGCTTAAACCCTAGTTTATGCGTTGCTTCGTAAGGGGCTGATTTGGATCCATATGTTTCATGCTATGGTTAGGTTTACCTTAATACTTTTGTTGTAGTTGCGGATGCTTGCAATAGAGGTTAATCATAAGTGGGATGCTTGTTCAAGTAAGAACAGCACCCAAGCACCGGTCCACCCACATATCAAATTATCAAAGTATCGAACGCGAATCATATGAACGTGATGAAAACTAGCTTGACGATATTCCCATGTGTCCTCGGGAGCGCTTTTCCTATTATAAGAGTTTGTTCCGGCTTGTCCTTTGCTACAAAAGGATTGGGCCACCTTGCTGCACTTTATTTACTTTTGTTACTTGTTGCTCGTTACAATTTATCCTATCACAAAACTATCTGTTACCACTTATTTCAGTACTTGCAGAGAATACCTTGCTGAAAACCGCTTATCATTTCCTTCTGCTCCTCGTTGGGTTCGGCACTCTTACTTATCGAAAGGACTACGATAGATCCCCTATACTTGTGGGTCATCAAGACTCTTTTTTGGCATCGTTGTCGGGGAGTGCAGCGCCTTTGGTAGGTGGAATTTGGTAAGGAAAAATTTATATAGTGTGCTGAAATTTACTGTCACTTGTTACTATGGAAAGTAATTCTCTGAGGGGCTTGTTCGGGGTATCTTCATCCTGTCCAGTAGAGCAAAGAGTTGCTCCTCAACCTACTGAGCCTATTGAAAATGAAACTCCTTTTGAATTTCCTGTGGTTATGATGGAAAAACTGCTAGCTAATCCTTTTACAGGAGATGGAACAAAGCATCCTGATGAGCACTTAATATATGTGGATGAAGTTTGTGGATTATTTAAGCTTGTAGGTGTACCCGATGATGTTGCTAAGAAGAAGGTCTTCCCTTTATCTTTGAAGGGAGACGCATTGGTATGGTATAGGCAATGTGATGATATGACATCATGGGACTATAAAAGATTGAAGCTGGAATTTCATCAAAAGTATTACCCTATGCATCTTGTTCATCGTGATCGCAATTATATATATAATTTCTGGCCTCGCGAAGGAGAAAGCATCGCTCAAGCTTGGGGGAGGCTTAAATCAATGTTATATTCATGCCCCAATCATGAGCTCCAGAGAGAAATAATTATGCAAAGTTTTATGCTCGGCTTTCTGAAAACAATCGCAACATGCTCGATACTTCTTGTGCTGGCTCTTTTATGATGAAGACTATTGAATTCAGATGGAATTTATTGGATAGAATTAAACGCAACTCTGAAGATTGGGACCTCGACGAAGGTAAGGAGTCAGGTATGACACCTAAGTTTGATTGTGTTAAATCTTTTATGGATACCGATATTTTCCGTAAGTTTAGCACTAAATATGGACTTGACTCTGAGATAGTAGCTTCTTTCTGTGAATCTTTTGCTACTTATGTTGATCTCCCTAAGGAGAAGTGGTTTAAATATCATCCTCCCATAGAAGTAAAAGTAGCTGCACCTATTAAAGTTGAAGAAAAGACTGTCACTTATAATGATCCTATTGTTCCTACTTCTTATGTTGAGAAACCACCTTTCCCTGTTAGAATAAAGGATCATGCTAAAGCTTCAACTGTTGTTCGTAAAAGCAATATTAGAACTTATACACCTCCTGAGCAAGTTAAAGTAGAACCTAATATTGCTATTGTTAAAGATCTCTTGTCTGGTAATATTGATGGGCATGTTATTCAGTTCGAAGGTGAAACTGCTAGAATTGCTAAACCTTGTGCTAAAGATAAACATAAACCTGTGGTAGGCGTGCCTGTTATTTCTGTTAAAATAGGAGATCATTGTTATCTTGGCTTATGTGATATGGGTGCTAGTGCTAGTGTTATACCGCATACCTTATATGAAGAAATTAAGAATGAAATTGCACCTGCTGAGTTAGAAGATATTGATGTCACAATTAAACTTGCCAATAGAGATACTATTTTAGCAATGGGAATTGTTAGAGATGTTGAAGTCTTGTGTGGGAAAACTAAATATCCTGCTGATTTTCTTGTTCTTGGTTCCCCACAAGATAGCTTTTGTCCAATTATATTTGGTAGACCCTTCTTAAATACTGTCAATGCTACCATAGACTGCACTAAGAATATTGTTACTGTTGGTTTGGATGATATGGTTCATGAGTTTAATTTCTCTAAATTTAGTAAACAACATCGTGAGGAAGAATTACCTAGTAAGGATGAAATTATTGGTCTTGCTTCTATTGCCGTACCTCCTAGTGTTCCTTTAGAACACTATTTGCTAGACCATGAAAATGATATGTTCATGAATGAAAGAAGGGAAATAGATGAAGTATTTTTTAAATAGGAACCTATTCTGAAACACAATTTGCCTGTTGAAATTTTAGGGGATCCTCCTCCACCCAAGGGTGATCCCGTGTTTGAGCTTAAACCTTTGCCTGATAATCTTAAATATGCTTATCTTGATGAAAAGAAGATGTATCCTGTTATTATTAGTGCTAACCTTTCAGAGCATGAAGAAGAAAGATTATTGAAAACTCTGAAGAAGCATCGTGCTGCTATTGGATATACTCTTGATGATCTTAAGGGCATTAGTCCCACTCTATGTCAACATAAAATAAATTTGGAAGCAGATGCCAAACCAGTTCGTGATCCTCAACGACGTCTGAATCCTAAAATGAAAGAAGTGGTAAGAAAAGAAATACTCAAGCTTCTGGAGGCAGGTATAATCTATCCCGTTGCTGATAGTGAGTGGGTAAGTCCTGTCCATTGTGTCCCTAAGAAGGGAGGTATTACTGTTGTTCCTAATGATAAAGATGAATTGATTCCACAAAGAATTATCACAGGTTATAGGATGGTAATTGATTTCCGCAAATTAAATAAAGCTACTAAGAAAGATCATTACCCCTTACCTTTTATTGATCAAATGCTAGAAAGATTATGCAAACATACACACTATTGCTTTCTAGATGGTTATTCTGGTTTCTCTCAAATACCTGTGTCGGCTAGAGATCAATCAAAGACTACTTTTACATGCCCTTTTGGTACTTTTGCTTATAGACGTATGCCTTTTGGTTTATGTAATGCACCTGCTACCTTTCAAAGATGCATGATGGCTATATTCTCTGACTTTTGTGAAAAGATTTGTGAGGTTTTCATGGACGACTTTTCCGTCTATGGTTCCTCTTTTGATGATTGCTTGAGCAATCTTGATCGAGTTTTGCAGAGATGTGAAGAAACTAATCTTGTCTTGAATTGGGAAAAGTGCCACTTTATGGTTAATGAAGGTATTGTCTTGGGGCACAAAGTTTCTGAAAGAGGTATTGAAGTTGATAAAGCCAAGGTTGATGCTATTGAAAAGATGCCATGTCCCAAGGACATCAAAGGTATAAGAAGTTTCCTTGGTCACGCCGGATTTTACAGGAGGTTCATTAAGGACTTCTCAAAAATTTCTCGGCCTCTGACTAATTTATTGCAAAAAGATATACCATTTGTCTTTGATGATGATTGTGTAGAAGCATTTGAAATACTTAAGAAAGCATTAGTCTCTGCACCTATTGTTCAGCCACCTGATTGGAATTTACCCTTTGAAATTATGTGTGATGCTAGTGATTATGCTGTAGGTGCTGTTCTAGGGCAAAGAGTTGATAAGAAATTAAATGTTATTCATTATGCTAGTAAGACTCTAGACAATGCTCAAAGAAATTATGCTACTACTGAAAAAGAGCTTTTAGCAGTTGTATTTGCTTGTGATAAGTTCAGATCTTATATTGTTGATTCTAAAGTAACTATTCAAACTGATCATGCTGCTATTAAATATCTTATGGAAAAGAAAGATGCTAAACCTAGACTTATTAGATGGGTTCTCTTGCTACAAGAATTTGATTTGCATATTGTTGATAGAAAGGGAGCTGAGAACCCCGTTGCAGACAACTTGTCTAGGTTAGAAAATATTCTTGATGACCCACTACCTATTAATGATGACTTTCCTGATGAACAATTAAATGTTATAAGTACTTCTCGTAGTACTCCATGGTATGCTGATTATGCTAATTATATTGTTGCTAAGTTTATACCACCTAGCTTCACATACCAGCAAAAAAAAAGTTTTTCTATGATTTGAGACATTACTTTTGGGATGACCCACATCTTTATAAGGAAGGAGTAGATGGTGTTATTAGACGTTGTGTACCTGAGCATGAACAGGAACAGATCCTACGCAAGTGTCATTCCGAGTCTTATGGAGGACACCACGCTGGAGATAGAACTGCACATAAGGTATTGCAATCTGGTTTTTATTGGCCTACTCTCTTCAAGGATGCCCGTAAGTTTGTCTTGTCTTGTGATGAATGTCAAAGAATTGGTAATATTAGTAGACGTCAAGAAATGCGTATGAATTATTCACTTGTTATTGAACCATTTGATGTTTGGGGCTTTGATTATATGGGACCTTTTCCTGCCTCTAATGGATACACACATATTCTAGTTGCTGTTGATTACGTTACTAAGTGGGTAGAAGCTATTCCAACTAGTAGTGCTGATCATAACACTTCTATTAAAATGCTTAAGGAAGTTATTTTCCGAGGTTTGGAGTCCCTAGATATTTAATGACTGATGGTGGTTCACACTTTATTCATGGTGCCTTCCGTAAAATGCTTGCTAAATATGATGTTAATCATAGAATTGCATCTCCTTATCACCCACAGTCTAGTGGTCAAGTAGAATTGAGCAATAGAGAGCTCAAATTAATTTTGCAAAAGACTGTTAATAGGTCTAGAAAGAATTGGTCTAAGAAACTTGATGATGCATTATGGGCTTATAGAACTGCATACAAAAATCCTATGGGTATGTCTCCGTATAAAATGGTTTATGGAAAAGCATGTCACTTACCTCTCGAACTAGAACATAAGGTTTATTGGGCTATTAAAGAGCTTAACTATGATTTTAAACTTGCCGGTGAGAAGAGGTTATTTGATATTAGCTCACTTGATGAATGGAGAACCCAAGCTTATGAAAATGCCAAGTTGTTTAAAGAAAAAGTTAAAAGATGGCATGACAAAAGGATACAAAAGCGTGAGTTTAATGTAGGTGATTATGTATTGCTTTACAACTCTCGTTTAAGATTTTTTGCAGGAAAACTTCTCTCTAAATGGGAAGGCTCCTATGTCATCGAGGAGGTCTATCGTTCCGGTGCCATAAAAATCAACAACTTCGAGGGCACAAATCCGAAGGTGGTAAATGGTCAAAGAATTAAACATTATATCTTAGGTAATCCCATAAATGTTGAAACCAATATTATTGAGACCATAACTCCGGAGGAATACATAAGGGATACTTTACAGAACGTTTCAGACTCTGAAAAGGAATAGGTATGTGGTACGGTAAGTAAACCGACTCCTAAACAATTTTCAAGGCAATATTTCTCCGTTTTGGAATATTTATAAAAATAGAAAAATAAGTAGCAGTCCGGGAAGGACACGAGGGCCCCACGAGGGTGGTGGGCGCGCCCTACCCCCTGGGCGCGCCCCCTACCTCGTGAGCACCTCGTGTGCCTTCCGGACTCCGTTTTCTTGCATGTTACGTATTTTGGTCGGTAAAAATTCATTATATATTCTCCCGAAGGTTTTGACTTCCGTATCATGCAAATTTCCTCTGTTTTTGTTTTTGAGTTGTTGCTGCTGCAGATTAGAGCAAGATGTCTTCTCAAGAGTCAATCGGGGAGAGCCGGGTATCTAATCCGGCACCAGAACCAAGGGCAAACAGCGACGCCGACCACTTTGGGCCAGCAACGGAGGAAGAGATGGAGGCTGACTTAATGAGAGTAGATGCCATGGAGGATCAAGAAGTGACCTCTTGCCTCCGAGCTGGGTTCACGATGGGGGAACTGCAGAGCTCAGCTATTCCAAACTCGGTTATCCCTTCTAATGTTAGATTTCTTTCTTATGAAAATATGAAGAGAAGTGTCACTTGTTCTCCCGCAGCTATGCAACACCCTTGGGTGCAAGGAGCTTTAGCTGTCACAGGAAAGCTTCGTAAGGAAATAATGGATCTCAAACAGCAAGTCAATAAGCTCGAGGAGGAGAACCGCATCCTGAGGGGAATCATCGCCAAGAATATTACACCGACAATAAAGAAGGAGACATAACCACATGGGTATGGGCACTCCCCTTGGCAACTGCCAAGCTTGGGGGAGGTGCCCCGGTATCGTATCACAATCACAACTCCTACCTTTACCGTTTTTCTTAGTTCGATCCTATTAGTAGTATCTTGATCTAGTAGAATAAAGTTTATGGCATGATCTAGTTTTGAGTTTTGCTTTATGATCTCTCTATGTAATTGAGTTCATGAGTTATATATAATAAAGATTAGTGTTGAGTCAAGGGCTTGATTATTTTGCCATGATCTTGGGTGAATAAAAGAAAAGAGAAAAAGAATAAAAAGAAACAAAAAGTTCATATTGATCTTATTGAGAGTAATGACTTCACATAGAAAGAGTATGATGATTAAAAGTTGTTGGGAATTGGCAGACATAGCTTTGGTCATTGTTGCAATTAATAGGAAGTAATAAGTAAAGAGAGGTTTTCACATATAGATATATTATCATTGACATCTTTTATGATTGGGAGCACTCATTAAAATATGACATGCTAAAGAGTTGATTTTGGACAAGGAAGACAACGTATTGAGTTATGTATTTCTTATATCTGAGATAAAGTATGTTGTCATGGTTCCTCTAACTTGTTGAGCTTGCCTTTCCCCCTCATGCTAGAAAAATTCTCAGCACCAAGTAGAAATACTACTTGTGCTTCCAAATATCCCTAAACCAGTTTTGCCATGAGAGTCCACCATATCTACCTATGGATTGAGTAAGATCCTTCAAGTAAGTTGTCATCGGTGCAAAGCAATAAAAATTGCTCTAAATATGTATGATTGATTGGTGTGGGAGAAATAAGCTTTATACGATCTTGTGATGTGAAAGTAATAAAAGCGACGGACTACATAATAAAGGTTCATATCACAAGGGGCAATATAAAGTGATGTTCTTTCGCATTGAGATTTTATATATCCATCCATAAAAGCGCATGGCAACCTCAGATTCCCTCTACGAAGGGCCTATCCTTTATTATTATCTTCTACCTTATGCAAGAGTCACGGTGATCTTCACCTTTCCTTTTTCATTTTATCCTTTGGCAAGCTCAACATGTTGGAAAGAACATGATATATATATATCTAATTGGATGTAGGGGAGCATGAACCATTATTGTTGACATTACTCTTGAGGTAAAAGGTTGTGGGGCAAAACTATAAGCCCCTGTCTTTCTCTGTGTCCGATTAAAACTCTGTAACCACAAGTATCGCGTGAGTGTTAGCAATTATGGAGGACTAAATGATAGTTGAGTATGTGGACTTGCTTTTTAGCTCTGACATAGACTCTTTCCGATGTTATGATAAATTGCAATTGCTTCAATAACTGAGATTATAGTTTGTCGGCGCCCAATAAGGTTTATGATTTATACTTTTGCATTGTGAATAGATCATCACTTGAACATAAGTAATCATATGACAAAATCTAAATATGTTGCTGTTATGAGAATAATCATGATGCCTTCATGTCCGTATTTTATTTTTATCGACGCCTCTACCTCTAAACATGATGACATATTTATTGTTATCGGCTTTTCGCTTAAGGACAAGCCAGGTCTAAGCTTGGGGGAGTTGATACGTCCATTTTGCATCATGGTTTTATATCGATATTTATTACATTATGGACTGTTATTTCACTTTATGTCACAATACTTATGGCTATTCTCTCTTATTTTACAAGGTTTACATAAAGAGGGAGAATGCCGGCAGCTGGAATTCTGGGCTGGAAAAGGAGCAAATATTAGAGGCCTATTCTGCGCAACTCCAAAAGTCCTAAAACTTCACGGGACATCTTAAAAGAAATAAAGAAAAATCCTCGCCAAAGATGAAGGCCAGGGGGCCCACACCCTTCTCACGAGGGTGGGGGCGCCCCCCTACCTCGTGGGCCCCCTGGTGGCTCTCCGATTCCCATATTCTCCTATATGAGGTCTTTCGATGAGAAAAAACAAGAAGGAACTTTTCGGGACGAGACTCCGCCGCCACGAGGCGGAACCTTGGCGGATCCAATCTAGAGCTCCGACAGAGCTGTTCTGCTGGGGATACTTGTCTCCCGGAGGGGGAAATCATCACCATCGTCATCACCAACGCTCCTCTCATCGGAAGAGGGCAATCTCCATCAAAACCTTCACCAGCACCATCTCATCTCCAAACCCTAGTTCATCTCTTGTATCCAATTCTTGTCTCAAAGTCCTGGATTGGTGCTAGTAGGTTGCTAGTAGTGTTGATTATTCCTTGTAGTTGATGCTAGTTGGTTTAATTGGTGGAAGATCATATGTTCAGATCCTATATGCATATTATTACCCCTTTGATTATGAACATGAATATGCTTTGTGAGTAATTATATTCGTTCCTGAGGACAAGGCAGAAGTCTTGCTATGAGTAGTCATGTGAATTTGGTATTCATTTGATATTTTGATAAGATGTATGTTGACTAGCCACTAGTGGTGTTATGTGAACGTCGACTACATAACACTTCACCATTATTTGGGCCTAGAGGAAGGCATTGGGAAGTAATAAGTAGATGATGGGTTGCTAGAGTGACAGAAGCTTAAACCCTAGTTTATGCGTTGCTTCGTAAGGGGCTGATTTGGATCCATATTTTTCATGCTATGGTTAGGTTTACCTTAATACTTTTGTTGTAGTTGCGGATGCTTGCAATAGAGGTTAATCATAAGTGGGATGCTTGTTCAAGTAAGAACAACACCCAAGCACAGGTCCACCCACATATCAAATTATCAAAGTATCGAACGCGAATCATATGAGCGTGATGAAAACTAGCTTGACGATATTCTCATGTGTCCTCGGGAGCGCTTTTCCTATTATAAGAGTTTGCTCCGGCTTGTCCTTTGCTACAAAAGGATTGGGCCACCTTGCTGCAATTTATTTACTTTTGTTACTTGTTGCTCGTTACAATTTATCCTATCACAAAACTATCTGTTACCACTTATTTCAGTACTTGCAGAGAATACCTTGCTGAAAACCGCTTATCATTTCCTTCTGCTCCTCGTTGGGTTCGACACTCTTACTTTTCGAAAGGACTACGATAGATCCCCTATACTTGTGGGTCATGAACTACTGAGTTTGCCGGACTAAGGTGGCAACTTGACACGGCAGATGCCGACATTGCGCTTGTGAACAAACGGCTTGACGAGGCACAGGGTATGTATTTTCGGGTGGTCAAAAAATATTAAGAGGAGGATGATGCTAGTATCTATAATATGCTGTGACTGCAGATGGAGCTACAGCCGTGGAGACCCTTCAGGCAGAACTTGCCCGAGCCAAGGAACAAGCAAGGAGAAGTGATGCGGCTGCCCTAAAGGCGGCCGAGGACTTAAGAGCCGAGCAGGCTGCTCGTCGCCAGTGTGAAGATAAAATAGCCAAGATGGCTGTTGAGCTGAAAGATGCTGCCGGCTGATATGAGCTCCTTGAAAAGGAAAGCCAAGTGAAAGCGGCTGACCTGAAGAAAGCCATGGAAGCAGCCAAGGAAGCCCGCTCTGAAATCAGAGCGGCGAAGGAGGAGCTCCGTCAAGCCGGAGATATCACGACGGGGAATCCCTTTTTGTTGCGGTCGAAGTTCGGAGATCCGAAATATGCCCCTCTGGATCAATTATGGAGTGCTGCAGATGTGTATTCGGACTTGGCAATGAGTGCTGCTGATGCGACTGAGTTTTTCAAAGATCAGAAAGATCATGAAGTGGAGAGGTTGTTCTGGTCGCAGCTCAGCGCTCCAACGCGTCCGCTTCTGTTGAATGAACAAATGGCCGAGTGGGCCGAGCTCCATAGGTTGTCCGGACTTGCCATGAGGTATGTCGTGGATCATCTTTGGCCGAAGGGGCCAAGGCCGAATAGTTATTTTGATTTAGTGCAACGATTCCTTGGTGCTGTGCCGTGTATCGATGCTGTAAATAGGCCGGCGTGCATAGAGGGTGCGCGGATGGCTCTTGCCCGTGTTAAGACATACTGGGAAGAGATGGTGACCACCGCTATTGCAACCCAGGATCCGGCCGTAGGCCAGGTCTCGGCCGAGCACTATTTTGAAGAAGTCCTGGAAGGCGCTCGTGTAATAGAGGCTCAGTGCTCGAAGAGTATCATGTTCGAGTGACATGTATGCCAATTGTAAAAACAATGCTATTTGGATTATAAAGGCTGTATTTGTACTTTTGCCTGAAAGTATTATGATGCCTCCTGTGCGGCGTTTATGTATGTATATAACCTGAAAGTTTGCAGCCGTCGACTTCAGCCCCCACGCATATAATGCGGGGGTGTTCGGAGAAGAGCGTGTTCACACATGACTCAACGTCTTGGTCCATTAAGGAGGTGACAGCACGACGAACAAGGCAATCGGACTATATAGCTTTAACACTTTCACTTAGCCATAGGAGTTTGACGGTGGGGCTACTATATAGCCCTTGGTGCTTCTGTGCTCATCCGAACACGGTGCGCGTACATACATGACCGAAAAACCGGTCCTTCGTTAATGCGGAGGAATCGCGAAGATTCCGCTGAGTCATTGAGTGGTTGACCAGTCTCACACTGTATCATGACAGTCAGTTTTTGGCTTTCTCTATTGAGGTGCTCATCCAGATAAACCAGGGCACAATCGCAGTAGTTCTCCCGGTGCCACCTTAGCCGATAGAGCAGAACATAAGGTAGCAAAACATGGGAGCCAGGCAAACCCAACTATTGACCAAAGACATGATTCGGAGCTGATGCATATAAGGCCAAACTCGCGATGCCGAACACTCCCTAAGGTGTTCGGACTTTACATCATATACTGTGCTGAGAAACGCCCTCGATTATGAGCCCTTAATTTCCAGGTACTTGCATTAGTCTGATGTGACGAAATGTCAATAACGCCAGCGTCCCTTTCGGTTCTGTTGAGTATCCGGAGGGAGTGAAGCAACAAGAGACAGTAAAAAAAGGTTTACACAGGGTCTTAATCTAAAAAGAAGCCTTTGAGAGGGGCCTTGCTGCACGTCTGCACCTATGTCTCCGTTGTGCCGTATTCTAGAAGGGTGTAGCACGATGATCATCTGTAAAATAGAAAAACGTAGGTGAAAGTCTTCATGCGAAAAATTGGTTACTCTTAATGAACCATTAAAATGCAATCTAAATAGGGTCAGGCCGAATTGTAGCCCTTTTTACATGTGGGAAGCCCCTAGCACCACCTATGGGGGTATATCCATCGACCCAATCGCAGGTTTATCTGAGCTGTTACAACTAGTGGTGCACCGGACTCGTCTAACCATGTCCGCGGTCTTGACGACCGATCATTTCTTCTGTTTGGAGAGGCCGTTCAGTGGCTGGCTTCTAGAGCCGCCACATATTCCTCCCTACGTGAGGAACGCTCTGTGTTTCCGCTAACTATGATGATGCCACGTGGACTGGGCATCTTAAGCTTAAGATAAGCGTAATGCGGTACTGCATTAAAATGAGCAAAGGCCGTTCTTCCGAGTAGTGCGTGATGGCCGCTTCGGAATGGAGCAATGTCGAAGGTTAATTCTTCGCTTCGGAAGTTGTCGGAAGAACCGAATACAACCTCTAGTACTAGAGAGCCCGTACAGCGGGCCTCTGGGCCTGGTATTACTCCTATAAAGGTAGTATTACTTTGGATGATTCTTGTCGAGTCTATCCCCATTTTGCGGATGGTGTCCTGATATATTAGATTAAGACTACTACCGCCGTCCATAAGGATTCGGGTGAGATGATATCCGTTAATTGTTGGGTCTAGCACCAAGGCAGCCGATCCTCCATGCCGGATACTAGTCGGGTGATCCCTACGATCAAAAGTGATCGGGCAGGCCGACCAAGGGTTGAACTTGGGGGTGACGGTCTCCACAGCGTATACGTCTTGGGGTGCGTGCTGGCGCCTCCTCTTCGGTATGTGTGTTGCGTAAATCATGTTCACTGTTTTGACCTCTGGTGGGAATTTTTTCTGTCCCCCAGTGTTCGTCTGGCGAGGCTCATCCTCGTCTTCGCTTGGTGTCTCCCTCCCCTTGTGTTCGGCATTTAGCTTGCCGGCTTGCTTGAGGACCCAACATTCTCTGTTGGTGTGGTTTGCTGGTTTGTCGGAGGTGCCATGAATCTGATATAATCTGTCTAGAATCTTGTTTAGGCTGGACGGTCCATCTCTACTGCCTTTAAATGGCTTTTTCCATTGACCGAGTCGAGAGCCCCTCAATCTGGCATTTACCGCCATTTTTTCTGGGCTCTCTTCATTGTTTCAATGCTTGCTTTTATTGCGTCACAGTTTCCCATTGCCATCCGTGACTTCGGATGTGCCTGGGTTGCTGGTGCCGCTATGGGCTAGCCAACTGTCTTTGCCTGCGCAAAAGCGGGTCATAAGGCTTGTTAGGGCTGTCATTGTCCTCGATTTTTCCTGGCCGAGGTGTCTGGCGAGCCATTCGACCCGGACACTGTGCTTGAAAGCCGCTAGGGCTTCGGCATCCGGGCAGTCGACGATTTGATTCTTCTTCGTCAGAAATCTGTTCCAAAGCTTTCGGGCTAACTCTCCGGGCTATTGTTTATGTGACTTAAATCGTCTGCGTCCGGAGGTCGGATATAGAACCCTTGAAAATTGGCCCTAAAAGCATCCTCAAGCTCCTCCCAGCTTCCAATTGAGTTTTCGGGGAGGCTTTTCAGCCAGTGCCGAGCTGGTCCTTTCAACTTGAGGGGTAGGTATTTGATGGCGTGGAGATCATCTCCGCGAGCCATGTGGATGTGAAGGATAAAGTCCTCAATCCAGACCCTAGGGTCTGTCGTTCCGTCGTATGCCTCTATGTTCACGGGTTTGAATCCCTCTAGAAATTCGTGGTCCAGCACCTCATCGGTGAAACATAGGGGGTGCGCGGCACCCCTGTATTTTGATGTGTCATGGCATTCTTCGGACGATTGCAGCGTTTGGTTTTGATTCCAAGCTGTTATTCGGTCAGTATAGTCGTTTGAGCGGCCCTGATCCTGTGCCGGAGCGCGCTTCCTAGATCTGTAGATGGACCTAGTCATACCAGCTTTTTGGTGCGGGTCTTCACATAAATCGTGTACTGACTTGTGTGCGGCTTCGTTAGCCGCTCTGTCGCGGCCACGGGGTGGTCGATCCGGCTGATCGGCCATTTTATTTTTCGGCAGAATGGGCTCTAAAGCCTCGTCGTCGAATTCAGGCAGCAGCTTGCGCTTTGGATAGCTTTTTGTGTGGCGACTGCCGCCGTACTTTTCTTCAGTGTCAAGCACTTTGTTCCATCTGCTGTTGAGTGTATTCTGTGTGGCCTTAAGCCTTTGCTTCTGTTTCTTCAGGCTACTCGCGGTGGCGATAAGCCTTATATGGAGGTTCTCTTGTTCCAAGTGCCTTTCCAGTATGATGTGTGCATCTTCATCCGGACTATTCTCCTCTCTAGAGACAGGTTGACGAGTTTTACCCCCGGCGTCGCCGTGATCGGACAGCGGCTCTGTACTCTGTTCGCCGTTCGCTGGCTCAGCCTACTCCATCACTGGGTCCGTGTGGTCATCGTTTCCCTTGGAGTAGAACAGGGTATTATTCTTTCTTGTGCTGTTATCGCTATTTTTGCTGAGGCGGGATTTGGAGCGGTGCCTACGTCGTCGCTTTGGTTGCTTTTCGAGGGGACTATCCTTCGCTCCATCCTCCCGTTCCTCGTCGTTGTTTTCTGTGGGTGTATCCACCATGTATATATCGTGTGATGAAGTGGCTGTCCAGCACCCTGTGGGTGGTGGTTCCTGTTTCTCTCCTGCATCGTCATCCATACTGTCGATGTCTTCGGAGTCGAAATCAAGCATGTAGGTTAGGTCGTCGACTGTGGATATTAAGTGGGTGGTGTGTTTAGATTAAAAGTTCGCTATAGCTGCAACTTCTCGTACTTCGTCTGTGTCCAACGACCAGACCAAGACGTCACAGAACCCCACCTTGATCAATAAAGCTTTCATCCTATATTCGCAATATCCAGATTGTAATCTCAGTTTTGCTTGTTCTTCGTTTGCTTGCAGGAAACAGACCCTCGTGGTCAGGTTGATCGTGCTCCGGCGTGGTCAATAACCCTTGGAAGTTGGTTTAGCGATTGCTAAGGCGCGACGTCTCGCACGTTCGTAGTCGAATCGTCAAGGTCGACTCCCACAGAAACGACAACCACCATCTCATCGAAACATCGGGACACCTTTGCCTCTATCACAAGTCATAGTTTCTCTCCTTCGTCGTTCGCTTCCCACTCGAGCCGGACATAGTTCGGCCGAGGGTCTCCTGATAAGGAGAGAGACCTCAATGAATCTAGCACATCGCCCAAGGGAGAGTGTTGAAAAATATCTGTGGAGGTAAACTCCATGATCGGTGCCCAATCAGATTGGATATGCATGGACACAGGTGGTTCAGAGCTTGTGGCCGGGGACGAATTCAAGGGTCCGGTAACACATGTCTCATAGGAGGTGAAGTCAGTATTCGGCTCTATCGCCGCTGAGTGTGCGGCCTTCGTGGCGGGGTCTGTCCACCCTTCCTCGGACGACACGATCTGCTCCAGATTGAGGGCCGGAGTGGCCATAGGTGTGATCTCCCGAACACCGTCTGGCAACAGAGCTAAGACATGCTCGTCGTGACTGTGCAGCGCACCTGACATGGGCTCGAATCCGTCGAAGATCAAGTCTCCGCGGATGTAGGTAGTATAGTTCAAGCTTCCAATCCTGACCTGATGGCCAGGGGCATAGCTTTCGATCTGCTCCAGATGGCCAAGCGAGTTGGCCCGCAGTGCGAAGCCACCGAATACGAAGATCTTTCCGAGGAGAAAAACCTCACCCTGGATCGCATCGTTGCCGATGATCGAAGGAGCCATCAAGCCTTTATCGTGACGGCACAGTGGAACTCTCAATGAAAGCACCAATGTCGGTGTCAAAACCGGCGGATCTCAGGTAGGGGGTCCCGAACTGTGCGTCTAAAGCTGATGGTAACAGGAGGCGGGGGACACAATGTTTACCCAGGTTCGGGCCCTCTCGATGGAGGTAATACCCTACTTCCTGCTTGATTGATCTTGATGATATGAGTATTACAAGAGTTGCTCTACCATGAGATCGTAGAGGCTAAATCCTAGAAGCTAACCTATGATTATGATTGTTGTTGTCCTACGGACTAAACCCTCCAGTTTATATTGACACCAGAGGGGGCTAGGGTTACATAGAGTTGGTTACAAGGGAGGAGATCTACATATCCGAATTTCCAAGCTTGCCTTCCACGCAAAGGAGAGTCCCACCCGGACACGGGATGAAGTCTTCAATCCTGTATCTTCTTAGTCCAATAGTTCGGCCAAAGTATATAGTCCGGCTGTCCGAGGACCCCCTAATCCAGGACTCCCTCAGGGGGGCTGCTAGCTACTTCGCACTTTGCTAGGGTGAACCTCGGTTGGGGGGGGGGGCATGCATTCATAGCTTAGGATTCCCTTCGTGCCGACACGAGGGAGGGGGAGGGGGGCTGGTAGCTACTTCGCACTTTGCTAGGTGAATGAACATCGGTTGGGGGGCATGCATTCATAGCTTAGGATTCCCTTCGTGCCGACACGAGGGAGGAGGGGGCCTGCTAGCTACTTCACACTTTTCTAGGTGAACCTCAGTTGGGGGGGAGGGAGGGGGCATGCATTCATAGCTTAGGATTACCTTCGAGCCGACACGAGGGGGGGGGAGTGGGTGGGGGCAAGCAATATAGTGCACTTTGCGAGAGAGGTGCCACATCGAAGTTGCATTTGGTATTTGAAAATCAAACCACCCTTTTTATACATAAATTTGGTCCACATGAAAGTGTGTTCTTGTTCTGACCCTCTCCCGCGTCATTTTTCGCCAAATTTATGAACATTAGATAAGTCGGATGACGCAACAAACACGGTTCACTCAAACTAACTGTGTGCGACGCCGGCGCACCTGTCACACACACATCCGCACAGTACATTGGGCTCCACAAGGCTCCCCCTCTCAAAAATATCTGCCCGCCTCAAGGGTTTTTCTGTTTCATGACACACGGTTGTTATCTCTAGACCGTGTGTGATGTTTCTTGTTCCCAATCCCGCCTGCATCCCTAGAAAATATCTGCCCGCCTCGAGGGTTTTCTGTTTCATAACACACGGTTGTTATCTTCGGACCGTGTGCGATGCACTATCATCAAAATTTTCAGTAGCCCGGCATTTCAATCCCGCGTTTGACTCCCGCGTAGTAAAATTTTCAATACATGCATCATTTCCTCAAACACCCCGCGCCCCCTCCACACACACACACACAGACACACCAAAACCTCCTCGGGCGTGCGCACACAGACACAACCCCTCCCTCGCTCGAAACCCTAGCAAGGTCCCCACCGCCGCTGCCGCCGTCGCCGCAAGGCCTCCATTGTCAACATCTGTCGGTTTGCCCGTGCAGCTTACCCACCAATCTCCATACCCAGGCCCGCCTGAGTTTCTTAGATGACGCCTGCCAAACGCCCCCTTTCCCACAGATCCCCATCGCATCCCCATCCCCCACTCCAGAGCGTCGTAGCCTAAGCCCGGCTACGCTTCCCGTGGAGCTCCAGGAGCGACTGGCCCAAAAGAGGTGTATAGCGGTTTCTTCGCCCGACGTTGCCGAGGAAGCTGACGACCATTACTGGCGGCAGGCACTCAAGCAGCGGGTGTCGTGGTTCTAAGTCTTATAGTAGAATGGGGGGTAGGTATGTAGAGGCAAGATCCTAGCTATGGAGGAGTTATACATGCGAGTTTTACGAGTTCAGGCTATTCTCTGAGGAAGTAACAGCCCTACGTCTCGGAGCCCGGAGGCGGTCGACTGGATTATATGTGCGTGTGTTACAGGGGGTGCGAACCCTTGTCCCACAGGAGGGGGGTGGCTTATATAGAGTGCGCCAAGACCTCAGCTCCCCTCCGTTACATGGGGTTCAATGTTCATAAAGAGAGAGCATTACAGGTAACGTCTATAATAAAGTGCTACAAATGATCATTAAATATACGAGTGAATCCCCGACCGTTGGTGTGTAGAACGGCTTTAGGTCTTCTTGTACGTCGAGTGGTCTTTTACATGGTCAAGTGGTTGAATAGTCGAGTGACGCAAAGAATGAGTAGTCTTCGAGTGAATGGTAGGTCGAGTGGATTGCACTCGACACCTTTATTGGGTCCACCTCGTTTACTCTTGAACTTCTTTGCTTCTAAGACAAGGACCATGGGTAGGACGTATAGGTCAGGCCTATTACCCTACCCCAGGTCTATGTCCTCATCATTAATTAGCCCCTGAATGGATTGAGGTCCGAGTGGAAAGAAGGTTGAAGTTGATCTTGCCTTGACTCTTGCCTTTCGCAAGAATTCATCTCCGAATGGAGGCCAATGTTGAAACTTTTGGCTTCGTTTCAGTCGCCTCGATCGATTCAGCAATTACCGATTGGTTTTTATAACATCGCCTGTCGAGTGTCACCTTTGATGCGAAATCTTTGGCGTGATCCGTTGCCGAGGATCCCGGATTTCATGGGATTCGAAATTTTAGTAGGAGCGCGCCGGACGGAACGCGCCGTGGTGAGCGGAGTGGATAGACAGAGCGTTTCGATTTCTGCACCACCTTTTTCGCCACGTATCCTGCGCGTGACTGTTTGAGGGATTCGAGAGGATCACCCGGACCCACGCGTCAGCCACTCGGAAGCGGGCCTTTAAAAGCCGCGAGACCGAGGCGTCCACACTGTGCGTGCCCATTCTCTTTCTTCTTCCTCTTGCTCCTTTACCCCACCCGGCTTCTCCACTCTCGACGCCACCGCTCCGCAACCGCTCCGCCACCGTGGGAAAGGAGAGAACGGCGGCGCTGGAACACGCGAAGAAGGCGATGGGGGCGGTGAAAAGCAGGAAGGCGAATCGGGGGTCTTCATCGCGCTCGGGGCTGCCATCGGGTTGGATCCAAGGAGATTGGATCCGATCTTCACTTCGACAGGAAGACTTGGACGATATGGCCGAGTTAGGGCAGATCATCCATGAGTCCGTGTGGCTGCCGGAGGGGGAAACGGAACCGCATCCGCGACCGGGTGAGTGCGTCCTGCTCGCCACCCACGTCGACCGCGGCTTCTCGCTTCCTCCCCACCCCTTCTTTCAAGGTTTCTTGAGTTTCTTTGGGGCCCAACTCCATCATTTTACTCCCAACACCATCGCGTATCTTGCTGCATTCATATCCATGTGCGAGAATTTCCTGGGGTATCGACCGCACTAGGGGTCTTTTCAAGCACATCTTTACCATCCGCTCCCAATCGGTGAAGAAAGCAAACTCGAACGACGAGAAAACCCATGTTATCCAGATGTGTGGGGTCTGGGTATTTAGAAGAGGAAAATAAGTTCCTTTCCCTCAATGACTCTTCCGGACTCGGTCAGGGGTTGGCAGTCGACCTGGTTCTACTGCCAGGACATCGTGACGCCAGGCCAGTCGATTGGACTTCCCCCTTTCTCTTTTGATCGAGTCCAAACTCCAGCTTCGTTGAAAGTGACTGTCGCGGAGAAGGCAGAGACATGCATGCTCGTCGAGAGAGTGGTCCAGTTAATCAACCAAGGTGTCACTGGCATGGATCTACTAGAGGTGTTCCTCAGTCGGCGCATCCAACCACTCCAAGCTCGTGACCACGCCATGTGGATGTACTCTGGGGCTGGTGACACCGCTCGGGTTCATCCGGAAGAGGTGGAGGCCAAGACAGTGGCCGAGTGGCTGAAGGGTATCACCGGGAACAAGGACAACCCCAGGGGTGCCAGGAGAGTCAACCCTTTCAGAGACAAAAACCAACCAGACAAGGTTTGGCCATCTGAACTGAGTTTTTTAGACATGTTTTCCGATAGTTTGTCGACCCGACTGACTTGCAGTCGGCTCCTTTTTTAGATCTACACGGAGATGTATTCAATGCCCAATGGTGAGCAAGCTCTGGAGCAAGACCAAGAGGGCGAGGACAGTGTGGAGGAGAGCGGTGAGTGGGAGTCACCAGCCGATGATGATGAAGATGAGAGTGATGAGTCGGGCAACGAGGAAGTAGCTGACTCACCGTCTCGTTCTGAACGTCGATCCCAGCAGCACCATGATCCCATATGCAGGCGCGGTAAAGCTGTGGCATCGAATGCTCCATCTCAAAAGCGCGCTCGGTCTCTGACTCCAGAATTGGCTGAGAAGGTCACCAAGCAGCCCAAGGCCAATCCTTCAAAGGCTCGGAAGACCTTGCCCAGAATCAAGATGGACGTTCCTGTTGCTTCTGGGTAAATATTTTTCCCGTATTTTCTTGTTCCGACTGACTTTTTTGTTCTGACTGTGTGGATGATGAACCTTTTCAGCCCGACCTTGGCTGCGACTGACATGGACATTGACAAGAATATGGTCAACGAGGAAACCAATGATGTAGCTACCTCCAAAGCCAGTAAGTCTGCCCGATTCGAATTCGTTTGGTCGACTGGACTGTTTGCCAGCTATCCGTACGACTTTCTCTGTTTATTGTAGTACCACGGGACATTGTTGGGCTCCCGGATGATGAAGAAGAAGCACCGCTGAGGGGGAGGGGGAGGAAAGACCAGGAACTAGGCGGGACAGCGCCTGAGGTCCAGATTCTTCAGTCGACCGTGACGCCTGGGATGGCAGTCGAGCAATCGACAGATCTGGCTCGAACCAATGTCACCTTCGCTGTCCCTCTGTCGACTGGTTGTCCATCAGGATCAGCTGCTCAGACTCCTGCTGCACCGATACAACTCCATGCTTTAGATCATGCAGCTGCTTCTACTCCTCTGCCAGCATCCCTTTTTACTGTGTATCAGACTCCGGACGACCCATCGACTGCTGCCAAGGAAGCTCTTCTTCAGTTAAATCTTGTGATGGGGCAAATGAAAGTGGTGCATGAGGCTAGCCAGGTGGCCTTCAACACCGGAGCTGCTCTGCAAACCAATGTCCAGGTTAGTTGGTCATACTTCTTGTCTGATCACCCACTAGGGTGTGGTTGTTTTGAAATTGTATAAGTCACTTTGGGTCGACTCAAGCTGAATCTTCGAACTAGTGGGGGCACTCTGAGTGCACCCACTGAGTGTAGTCCCCGAGACCAGAGTTGACCGCGGGCGGTCGACTGTGGTTTGAGAATCTGTACTTCTTTTTTACAACTCGCGCTGGGCGGACCATGCCGAGTGGAATTAAAACCAGTGGGGGCACGCTAAGTGCACCCACTGGGTGTAGTCCCCGAGACCATAGTTGACTGCGGGCAGTCGACTGTGGTCTGAGCACCTGAACCTCTTTTTTTGAATGTTTGATTCGATGGTAGTCTTGGAGTAGCTGTCGCAGTGGTGTCTTTCATTTCAGTCGACTGACGAGTCTTGTGTGTTGGCTGCAGAAATCCTGTGATCTCGGTGCTCAACTCTCTACGTTGAACCAGCAACAAATCAGCCTCAACCTTGATCTAGAACTGGCCAAAAAGAATCTCAAGACTGCTCGAGATGAAGTAGCTGCCATGGGAGGTAACCAATCATGACCTATTTATCTTACTGTTGCTGGCACTTTTCCTTTCCGTTTTTAACTGAGTGACTCCACTCGAGCAGATGTACGTAGTGAAAACCGTCAACTCCAAGCCCGTCTGAAGACTGTTATTTCTTTAGAGAAAATGAAGCAGGCTTTGGAGAAGAAGGATCTGGATCTTGCTGCTGCACAGAAGGAAGTGCGAGATAAAACTGCGCTTGCCGACAAGAAGCTTGCTTCTGTCGACAAGCCAGAATACGAGAATTCCAAACTAAAGACTGCTGTTTCCGATGCCAATCGGGAGGTCGAGCGACTGAAGAAGGACAAGGACAAGGTGACTGACGAGCTTCAGAGCCTCAAAGTTAAGAAGGGCGAGTTGGAGTCTTATCTGGGCCAGCTTACTGCAAAGCTCGTCTTAAAGCTTGAAGGTACTGATGGTTGACTGACTTGTTTTTGTTGACTGTGAAGTCTAATTATACCATTGACTCACCATTCACTCGACTGCGCAGAGTTTTGTCAAGACTTTGAAGCGGAAACTGGGCGGGCTGAGACATGTCTTGACCCCATAAACTGTCCAGTCAAGGATGATGTTGCGATGAATGTGCTGCGGTTGGAATCTCGCATGGACAGTGCGGTTACTTATCTTGCCTGCCTGAAAGCGGCGATGACTCGGGTTGATGCTGAACTCTAGCCTCAGGTGGAACTATCCCAAGATCTCGAGTCCCTGATGGCTCGACTGAATCAAATCCCTAACCGAGTGCAAGAATGGAAGAAGTCATCCGCTCGCTGTGGCGCTGATGTCACGTTGTCCCTGGTCCGAGTGCACTGCAAAGACATCAAAGAAGACAAGCTGGCGGAACTCAAGGTTCCTAACACCAAGAGACACACTTCCTAGTCCTTCATGGACACTTTCCTTGAGGCCGCCACTCGTATTGCAGACAACATAGACCTTGACAGTTTCTACGACCCGGCCAGTCCTTCTTCTGACGCGTGACCGAAAAACATTATGCTCCACCTTTATTTGCCTCGGAATGCCGAGTGATTGTGTAACCATTAAACTCCTTCAGGCTTGATGCTCGAATACTGTTGATCCGTTGTTTGGAACTTTTAGGATCTATCTGAACTTGATTTATTTCTGAATATGCTTGCTTTTGCCTTTGCGTGGGATTTGCTCTTTGAGATGTAGCCTTGAAGTGGAGACTTCAATCGACCTATGCCTCGTCGTCCCTGCGGATAGAGATGGAGCGCACATTGTATTTGTGGCTTAGCTCGAGGAAGAAGGACGTGGTCGACTTGCACCTCGTCGCCCTTGCAGATAGGGATGGAGCGTATGTTGTACTTGTGGCGTAGCCCGGAGAAGAAGGCCGCGGTCGACCTGCACCTCGTTGCCCTTACGGATAGGGATGGAGCGTACGTTGTACTTGTGGTGTAGCTCGGAGAAGAAGGCCGCGGTCGACCTGCACCTCGTCTCCCTTGTGGATAGGGATGGAGCGTATGTTGTACTTGTGGCGTAGCTCAGAGAAGAAGGCCGCGGTCGACCTGCACCTCGTCGCCCTTGCAGATAAGGATGGATTGCATGTTGTATTTGTGGCACAGCTCCAAAGGAGAAGGTTGTAGTCAACCTACACCTCGTTGTCCTTGCAGATAGGGACGGACTTTAAACCTTAGGCGAGTACTGGACTACAGCTAAGCCTCCGAGTGGGAGGGTTGCTCACCACTTGGTAGGATTTTTTAAACTTAAGCGAGTACTGGACTGCAGCTAAGCCTCCGAGTGGGAGGGTTGCTCACCACTCGGTAGGATTTTTTCTTAAACTTAGGTGAGTACTGGACTGCAATTAAGCCCCCGAGTGGGAGGGTTTCTCACCACTCGGTAGGATTTTTAAACTTAGGCGAGTACTGGACTGCAGCTAAGCCCTCGAGTGAGAGGCTTGCTCACCACTCGGTAGGATTTTTTTAAACTTAGGCGAGTACTGGACTGCAGCTAAGCCTCCAAGTGGGAGGGTTGCTCACCACTCGGTAGGATGTTTTAATCTTAGGCAAGTACTAGACTGCAGCTAAGCCTCCGAGTGGGAGGGTTGCTCACCACGCGGTAGGATTTTACAAACTTAGGCGAGTACTAGACTGCAGCTAAGCCCCCGAGTGGGAGGGTTGCTCACCACTCGGTAGGATTTTGAAACTTAGGCGAGTACTGGACTGCAGCTAAGCCCCCGAGTGGGAGGGTTGCTCACCACTCGGTAGGATTTTTAAACTTAGGCGAGTACTGGACTGCAGCTAAGCCCCCGAGTGAGAGGCTTGCTCACCACTCGGTAGGATTTTACAAACATAGGCGAGTACTGGACTGCATCTAAGCCCCCGAGTGGGAGGCTTGCTCACCACTCGATAGGATTTTTTAAACTTTGGCGAGTACTGGACTGCAGCTAAGCCCCTGAGTGGGAGGGTTTCTCACCACTCGGTATGATTTTACAAACTTAGGCGAGTACTGGACTGCAGCTAAGCCCCCGAGTGGGAGGCTTGCTCACCACTCGGTAGGATTTTTTAAACTTAGGCGAGTACTGGACTGCAGCTAAGCCGCCGAGTGAGAGGCTTGCTCACCACTCGGTAGGATTTTTTAAACTTAGGCGAGTACTGGACTGCCGATAAGCCCCCGAGTGAGAGGCTTGCTCACCACTCGGTAGGATTTTCTTTTGAACTTAGGCGAAAAGGATTCGCAGCTAAGTCCCCGAGTGATAGGCTTGCTCACCAGTCGATAGGATTTTTAAAACTTAGGTGAGTACTGGACTGCAGCTAAGTCCCCAAGTGAGAGGCTTGCTCACCACTCGGTAGGATTTTTTAAACTTAGGCGAGTACTGGACTGTAGCTAAGCCCCCGAGTGAGAGGCTTGCTCACTAGTCGGTAGGATTTTCTTTTGAACTTAGGCGAAACAGATTCGCAGCTAAGTCCCCGAGTGAGAGGCTTGCTCACCACTCGGTAGGATTTTTTAAACTTAGGCGAGTACTGGACTTCAGCTAAGCCCCCGAGTGAGAGGCTTGCTCACCACTCGGTAGGATTTTTTTTAAACTTAGGCGAAACGGATTCGCAGCTAAGCCCCCGAGTGGGAGTGTCAGGACCCCGATTCCAAGTCACATCGGTCTAGTCGGTAACACCTCATATCACTTTGCGGCCTCACGCACGGTATTCCCACGGCTGTCGCCTTACCATGGCCCGGGACTATTTGCGCCTTTTGGCTCACGTATATGATAGTGTCGCTAGCATCCATATGACAGAGAACCCGGGCCGACATGGCTAGTCGTGAACCCAGAGCGGCACTAACCTATGGGTACATGCATACATGAATCACATCGAGCATGTCGGTCAACATCGTGTGAATCCGGGCCGTAGCACTGGGCTAATAGGACTCCGGGAACCCGGGCTGTAGCAGGCTAGGCAGGACTCCGGATGTCACCGCGTGACATTTCCCTGAAGGGACAGACACAGGAACAAAGTGAAACACATGCCGGCCAGTCAAGTGTCCTGAGCAGTAGTGCTGGGCTAACAGGACTCCGGTGAACCGGGCTGTAGCGGACTACTATGGCTCATGGAAGCACCAGACTACATTTCCCCATAAGAGAGGCTGCCAAGGATAAAAAACTAGATTGTCGGATCCCACACATACCAAGCATTTCAATCATACACACAATATGCTCGATATGTGTAAATACAACATGGCATCACAACATAACTCTACAACTCAAGTATTTATACATTAGGCTCCGAGGAGCGAGATATTACAAACATGGGTATCATGACCCAACAATCATAGCATACACATCAAGCACACGCGGAAGCTTAACATGTCTGAGTACAGACATCTACAAATGAAAAAGGCTAAGAAGCCTGACTATCTACCAGATCCTGCCGAGGGCACAAGATCGTAGCAGAGGTATCAAGCTAAACGTCAAAGCCCACACGGAACTACTAGTGAGACTGACGTCTCTATGCAAAACATAAATTAGGCAAACGTGAGTACAAATGTACTCAGCAAGACTTACATCAGAACTATCTACATATGCATCAGTATCAACAAAGGGGGTGGTGGAGTTTAACTGCAGCAAGCCAGCTTTGACTCAGTGGCTAACCTGAACTACGACTGCAAGCAACTCTCTTGAGGTGGCGCACATGAGTCCACATATTCACCATATCAATACACCACTATGGATCCGCTCCCGTCTCCCTACGAGAAGGCCATCCATAACACTCACGCTTATCTTGCGAGTTTTAGAGTATCCACTTTCACTTGTCTATGAACTATGCAAGGGGTCAAATTTTCCATATCCAAGGAATCCGACTATTTGAATAGATAATGATAACCCTGCAGGGGTGTACTTCTTCACACACGCTCCCACCACTTATCACCATATACATGTCATGTATCTCGGCAACCTTCAAGCGGAAGCCTGGCGAGGGTGTCGGCCGTGGCCTACCTAAACACTCAAGTCTCTAGTCCAGGTTTATCGCCTATCCAGGTTCCATCCGCAGGGAGTCCGGCCGAGGTTTCCACATACGGCCCCGAACGATGTGAACAGGGTTCCTGAGACACCAAACGGGCGCCTGGTACACCGTGCCATGGTGTATCTACCGCATCATAGCCCACCCCTAGGGTCAGCGCTACGCACGGCCGCCAACACATAACGTACAAACACCAGAAACTAGTTGCAACTCCTGGACAGAGTACTAGGGTGATTAAGAAGCCGAGAGGGTCAATTAAGGATCCCAATGAGTGGTAGTAGCTATTCATGGATCACAGACACAGAACTCAGTTCCTGAGGACGGTTTCAATGAGACAACCCACCATGTACTCCTACATGGCCTCTCACCGCTACCTTTACCAAATCGTCTTCACACACTTAGCTCACACACAGTAGGATATGTTCACACACCTCCGATTCATCCCCGATGAATCAGACCTGACACAGCTCTATGCAATACCAGGCATAAAAAACAAGCATGAATGAGTAGGCACATCAGGGCTCAAACAACTCCTGCTCATGCTAGTGGGTTTCATCTATTTACTGTGGCAATGACAGGTCATGCAGAGGAAAGGGGTTCAACTACCGCAGCATGTAACAGTTGAATTGTTGTTGTCCTAATGCAGTAAAAAAGAGCAGGAGTGAGAGAGTGGGATTGTATCAGAATGAACAAGGGGGTTTTGCTTGCCTGGCACTTCTGAAGATAGTATAGTTCTTCATCGGTGTCATCGATCACAACGTCGGAACAACGTCTACCAAGGGGGAACAACACCGGCAAACAGAGAAGAAACACGATCAATGTAATGCACAATATGATGCATGATCATGACATGGCAATATCCTGTCATTTGAGCTAATGCATCTAGTAACAGAAGGATTTGTGTTGATTTGAACTCAAGGTTCAAATTCAAATTCAAACTATGAATTCAAATAGTGCATTATCATGTTTGAACTAAACAACAAGTTAACTTGTTTAAACATGCATGAAACCAGTACGGATGGATAGATTGGATTTTTCTGATCATTTTTCATATATAATTTATCTTATTTGGAGTTATAGATAATTTTCTATGAATTTTAGAAGTTTTGGCTATTTTCTGGAATTTTCTGAATTATTTTAAATCCAGAAAATTATTAACTATGTCAGCATGACGTCGGTGTGATGTCAGCAAGTCAACAGGGGCGGCCGAGGTCAAGCTGACCGGTGGGACCCGCGTGTCAGTGTCTAGTCTAATTAACAGGGTTAATTAGCATTGGGTTAACACTAAACCTAATTTAGTTAGAGGCTTGGGCCCACATGTCAGTGACCGGAGGTGGTCAAACCCCCTGTCAAAAAGGTCAAACCCACCGGCGTTTAGCCACCGGCAAGGGCCGATATGGCAGCGCGGCTCGGGAAAACGCTACAGGGCCTCATTCGAAGCGTGCTTGTGTGCGTTGGAAAGCCCTTGCTCCTGCGCGTCAAACGGTGCATGTGTTGGGTCGCGGGGAGACTGGAGCTCGCCGGACTGGAGCCCGTGGCGGCTACCGGAGCTCGGGTTCAAGCAGCATAGCGCTATGGTGCACGGGAGGACGAGCTGGTGGCAGAGTTAGCTTGCTGCGGAGATGCTAAGCACGTAGTCGGGCACGAGCTTTGCTAGCTCTGGTTAGAGCAGCGACAAGAACGGCGGTGGCCGGCTCTTGGCTCCGGTGGAACCATGATCTAGAGAGAGCAAAAGAGCGCGGGTAGAGAGGGGTTCGGTGTAGAGGATCACAGCGAGGTCGTAGAGCAGCTCAGTGGGCCCGGGGAGGCGGCGGAGATGGCGAATTGGACGGAGGCATCCGGCGGCCGTGGACGGGGAAGAAAGGTCGGGGACGGTGCTTCAGTGCCCTTCTGGTCACGTGGATCGGTGAGGAGGATGTAGACGAGGTGGTGGAGCTCTTGGATACGTCGGAGAGGCGATAGGGAGGCTGTGGCTACGGCAACTACGAGCGGTGGCGACCTTAGCGTTCGGCCGTGGCGGTGTAGAGGCGAGGAAGAGAGAGAGAGAGAACGAAAGAGAGGGAGGGTTCGATCCGGACGGCACCGCGGAGAGGGCTCGCGGTGTTGTGCTGGCGGGGAGGCAGGCAAGCAGGTGGAGGCGTGGTGCGCTCGGGTGCGTGCGCGCTTTGTCCTGCCTCTGCCTACTGGCAGAGGAGGAAGATGACTGGCGGGAGGACCAGGTGGGCTAGGCTGCACAGTTGGGCCGCCAGGTGGGCTAGGTGAGCTCTTCTCTCTCTCTCTCTCTCTCTCTCTCTCTCTCTCTCTCTCTCTCTCTCTTCTAATTCTTTCTGTTTTGTATTTTCTGTAATTTGTTTTGATTTAGTTTTTAGACCCTAAATCATTTTTGTTGCTTCTGATAATTCTTGTAGGGACTAGTTGGATTATTCCAAAGCCCTTCACCAAAGATCATAAATATTGGACATACATTAATTAATTAATTAATTAATATCCAATGCAAATAGTTATTGATTTAATTCAAAGGCCCAAAATAAATATCTCTGAGATTCCAAAAATATTGTTTTAAGTTTTACCTCTTGCCAATATTTTCAGAGACTAAGAGGAACATTTTCTTGGACTTCTTTGAAAATATTTTAATGTTGATTATTTTTGAAGTGATTTATGAGGGTTTCAACTAACCTCAATTCAACTTTCAGAATTTAGACATGATGTATGATGCTCACTCAGGTAATTAGCTACAAGCAAAATCTAGGGCTGTGACAGGGAGGCTTGCTCACCACTCGGTAGGTTTTCTTTTGAACTTAGGCGAAACGAATTCGCAGCTAAGTCACCCACTGGGGGATTTCAGACGCAAATAAAAGCAACAACAATCGTTCAAGAGGACTGTAAAGCTCTTGTCTTTGATAAACAAATCACAAAGGTATTTCTTATTACATTTTATTTGAGCGAGTACTTAAGTATAAAAGGGGCGGAGCAGCTCTGCATTCCAAGACCATGGCTCATCCTTCTTATGCTCGACATTGTAAAGGTGGTATGCTCCATTGTGGAGCACTCTGGTGACAATGAAGGGACCTTCCCAAGCCGGGGTGAGCTTGTGTGATTTCTGCTGATCCACTCGAAGAACCAAGTCACCCTCTTGAAAGGCTCGACCCTTCATGTGTCTAGTGTGGAATCGATGCAAGTCTTGCTTATAAATGGTCGACTAGATCAAGGCCATCTCTCTTTCCTCCTCTAGGATGTCGACTACGTCCTGCCGAGCTTGTTCTGCTTCATCTTCAAAGAAGAGCTCAACTCGTGGTGCATTATGAAGCAAGTCACTCGGTAGAACAGCTTCAGCTCCATAGACCAAGAAGAATGGAGTTCGGCCAGTCGACCGATTGGGAGTTTTCCTCAATCCCCAAAGAACTGATGGATGTTCATCAATCCAGGCGCCCGCTGCGTGCTTGAGATCTCGCATCAGTCGGGGTTTCAGTCCTTTGAGAATCAGGCCATTTGCTCTTTCTGCTTGTCCATTCGACTGGGGATGGGCGACTGAAGCATAGTCGACTCGTGTGCCTTGTGAGGCGCAGAAGGTTCTGAACTCATCAGAATCGAAGTTCGATTCGTTGTCAGTGATGATGTTGTGCGGAACCCCATATCTGAATGTCAACTCTCTGATGAAGCTGACATCAGTACTAGCTTCAAGATTCTTAATAGGCTGGACTCCGATCCATTTGGTAAACTTGTTGACTGCTACAAGCACATGAGTGAAGCCACTCCTACCAGTCCTCAGTTGACCAACCATGTCCAATCCCCAAACAGCAAAGGGCCAGACGAGTGGAATGGTCTTCAGGGCTGATGCAGGTTTGTGCGACATATTGGAGTAGAACTGGTAGCCTTCATATCTGTCGACTATATCTTTTGCCATTTCATTTGCACGTGGCCAATAAAATCCAGATCGGTATGCTTTAGCCACAATGGTCCGAGAGGACGCATGGTGACCACAGGTCCCCGAATGGATGTCATGGAGGATCACTCGACCTTCTTCTAGCGTTATGAATTTCTGGCTAACCCCAGTTGCACTTTCTCTGAACAGTTGTCCTCTTATTACAGTAAAGGCCTTGGATCGACGGACGATCTGTCGAGCCTCTTCTTCATCCTCTGGGAGCTCTTTCCTAAGGATATATGCAATGTATGGCACTGTCCAGTCGGGAGTGATGACCAACACCTCCATGATCAAGTCGACCACGGCTGGGACCTCGACTTCAGTTGGATATGTGGCACTCTTAGGTTGCGGGGGCTCTTCAGCGAAGGGATCTTCTTGAACTGAACGTGGATGAATATGCTCCAGGAACACATTGCTGGGAATAGCTTCTCTCTTGGAGCCTATCTTTGCTAAATCATCTGCTGCTTGATTTTTCAGTCGGGGTATATGATGGAGCTCTAACCCCTCAAACTTCTTTTCCAACTTCCTCACCGTGTTGCAGTAATCAGTCATGGCTGGGCTTCTGACGTCCCACTCCTTCATCACTTGATTGACTACCAAATCTGAGTCGCCATAGACCATGAGGTGACGGATGCCGAGTGAGATGGCCATACGCAACCCATACAAGAGTGTGGCTATGTCCGCTGGGTGATCGGATTGGTCGAATGTAATGGCAGTCTGAGACCACTTCAAATAGCTGGGTGTCACCGGAGCGACCATGTTCACTTCCCTGTTGATGACTTTCAGTCAACTCTTACTCTCAACATCAGCGAAAATCATCAGAGTGGAATTGACGTGGGGGTAACCATCATCGTCCTCCTCCTCATCCTCAACCTTGTCCGCTTCCTTCTCCTTTTCCTTGGGCTGTTTCTCTCCGAATTGCTGGATTAGGAGTCGACACTGTCAAGTGGTATGCTTCGGGTAAATGAAATTACACTCTTCATCTTTTTTCATGTGAATGTGGCATGGCAAGTCTAGCACATCATTTCCATCTTGATCTTTTACTTTCTTGGGGTTCCACGACCCTTTGGGTTTCCCTTTGAACTTTCCTTAAGTCACGACTAAGGCTTCACCAGGAGCGGCTGGCTCGGCTTTGCGCTTCCGCTTCCGACTGGAGTTCCCTCCTCCGGTTTCGTGGGCGACTGTTTTTTGCTTGTCACTCCGGAGTCGGTCTTCTTCTTCACCATTGGCGTACTTGGTGGCAATCTCCATCTTCCGAGTCAGAGTCATATCTCCTATCCGACCGGATTTTAGATTCAACTCCCGATACTTAACGCCTTCTTTGAAGGCACAAATTGCCTGGTGATCCGACACATTCTCCACTGTGTGGTGCAACGTGATCCATCTTTGGATATAATCTCTCAAAGTTTCATTCGGTTTCTGAACGCAACACTGCAATTCTAGCAGCCCTGCTAGCCATTTGCAAGTACCTTCAAATGTTCTGACGAATACTCGGGCAAGATCTTCCCAAGTATAAATACTACCAGGCACTAACTGATTCAGCCACGCTCTGGCCGAGCCCTCTAACATCAAAGGAAGGTGCTTCATGGCCACTTCATCGTTGCCACCACCAATCTGTACAGCCACTCGATAATCCTCAAGCCAAGTGTCAGGCTTGGACTTGCCAGTGAACTTACTGACTCTAGTCGCCAAACTGAAGTTGGGAGGAATCACCGCAGCCCTGATGGCTCTGCTGAAGCACTCTGGACCTTAGACATGTACCATGCTGCTAGTTGGGAAATCTCTATCGTGACCTTCTCTATGAGCTCTGTTTCTGTTGACCAGATCCTGAACGAGAATAGATCTCGCATCAAAGCCCGGCTCCCTGGGGTCGACTAGAATCCTTCGCCCACCACTGTGAGGACGTCTCTCGTCATGCTACCGAGGCACGTATGACCCACTCCTTGGGGGAGGCGTGGGCACTCGACGACGATCATCGTGATCGAGTCGGTGACCATACTGCTCGCGGTTTCTGTACTGATCTCGCCGGTCCCCATGTCCTTCACGCCTCGGTGGCGATCTCAGGCTATGAGACGACTGGGCTGTGTCTGCAACCATGGATTTTCTATGAATCCTATTCCGCGACTGAGATACTGCTATATTCTGCTCTCCCGCCGCACGGAGCAAAGACTGGATCTGCACCAAACCTCGACCAGCTTCTGACTGGGAAGGCTGGATTGACTCCGCTATTTGGGCCGCAGCTGTGATATTCTGGATCGGAGCTCGGTATACCAGAGTCGGAGGAGGAAAAAGTTGGCGTCGACTGGACTCGGGGATACGCTTCCGAGCACGCTCGTCGAGTGCGCGCTGGAGGTTCTCCAGTCGAGTGTGCTCAACCAAGTTGGCCAGGCGCGCCTCCTCCATGGCCTGGGCCTCAGGGGTTTCTCCAACGGTAGGAGTGTGAAGCGCATCCATGTTCCGACGGCGAAGTTCTTCCCTTCGCTGCGAAGAGAGGGGTTTGGGGCGGTACTCTTTGTGAACACACGACGGATCACCGTCCCCATCGCCTCCATCTTCACGGGTGAAGCCAGGAGGACTGCGTGGTCCATTGACCATCAAAACTTCCGCCGCGTGGTCGCTGCTGTCGCACTCGGATGCAGTCTCTACCGAGCCAGTTGACAGGTTGAACATGCCGTAGAGAGTTTCATCGGGCTCGATTTCCACGACTTGGGGGGTGGCCGACTGGAGAGCCACCCCATGCCTCACCCACCGCTGAAGCCTGGATCGACCGGAACATTTGCTCCGGCGGGCTACAGGGAGGGAAGTCAGCACAGGAGCCGACCGATACTGAGTCGACGGCTGCCGCAGGAGGATGCCACGGATACACGCGCGAAAGTGCGTTGCCCCGCGGACAGGGAGCGCCTCAATGTCAAGTGGCGCTTCCTGCAGCCAACCGGAGTCGTCGACGATGAACACGAGCGTGCCGAGATGGATCTCGCGGCCCTCGGCCAAACCTCCGCCTGAAACCATGTTGATGGGGATCGGGAAAATCGCAACTTCTCCAACAAGTCGCAAAGGCACCTGCTGTCGGGACCCTGATTCTAAGTCACACCGATCTAGCATGTAACACCTCATATCACTTTGCGGCCTCACACACGATATTCCCACGGGTGTCGCCTTACCATGGCCCGGGACCGTTTGCGCCTTTTGGCTCACATATATGATAGTGTTGCTAGCATCCATATGACAGAGAACCCGGGCCGACATGACTAGTCGTGAACCCAAGGTGGCACTAACTTACAGGGACATGCATACATGAAACAACATCGAGCGTGTCGGTCAGCAGCGTGTGAATCCGGGCTGTAGCAACTGGGCTAACATGACTCCAGGAACCCGGGCTGTAGCAGGCTAGGTAGGACTCCGAATGTCACCGCGTGACATTTCCCCGAAGGGACAGACACAGGAACGAAGTGAATCACATGCCGGCCAGTCTAAGCGTTCCAGATCAGTAGTGCTGGACTAGCAGGACTCTGGTGAACCAGGCTGTAGCAGACTACCATGGCTCAGTGGAAGCACTAGACTACATTTCCCCATAGGAGAGGCTACCAAGGATAAACAACTAGGTTGTCGGATCCCACACATAGCAATACACGTCATACGTATGCATAACATGCAAGTATGTGTTGTACAACATGGCATCACAATGTAACTCAAACTCATATAGATAAAGGCCCAGAAGAGCCACATAGCATTAAATACAAACATGGGTCACATGACCCATCATTCAGAGCATACAAGCAACGGAAGCATTACATGTTTGAGTACAGACAACTACAAAAGAAAAAGGCTGAGAAGCCTGACTATATACAAGTCCCTCCCAAGGGTACAAGATCGTAGCTGAGGTAACAAGCTATTCGTCGAAGTCCAAGCGGTACTACTAGTGAGACAGATGTCTCACCTGCAAAACATAAATAAAGCAAATGTGAGTACAAAGGTACTCAGCAAGACTTACATCAGATCCTATCATACATGCATTTGTATCAGGAAGCTAATGTGGGGTTTAGTTGCAGCAAGCCAGCTTTGACTCAGTGGCTATCCTATTCTACGACAACGAGAAACTTCTTTGAGGTGAGGCAGCGCACACGAGTCCACTAATCACCACATTAATACACTACTATGGATTCATCCCCGTCTCTCTACGAGAAAGGCTATCCATAGCACTCACACTTGTCTTGAGCATTTTAGAGTATCCACTTTAAGTTGTCTATGTACCACGTAAGCATCCAAGAAGTCCATAACCGAGGACATGGCTATTCAAATAGATCATGATAACCCTGCAGCGGTGTACTTCTTCACACACGCTCTCACCACTTATCACCATGTACACATCATGTATCACGGCAACCTTCAAGCGGAAGCCTGGCGAGGGTGTCGGCCATGACCTAACTAACCTCACAAGACTCTAGTCCAGGTTTGTCGCCTATTCGGGTTCCATCCGCAAGGAGATCCGACCGGGGTGTCGCTCACGACCCCAAATGATGTGAGCAGGGTTCCCAAGCCCACCATCCGGGTGCCACTTGGTACACCATGCAACATGTGCCTAGTCTGTCCCGAGCCCACCCTGCCGGGTGCCACTCGATAGAAAAATAGCACTACCTACAAACACCAGAAACTATTTGCAACTCCTGGATAGAGATCAAGGCGGTTAATAAGTCGAGAGAGCTTGGAGAGCCCGGAGCCCAATGTGTGGTAGTAGCTAGTCATTGGACAACTTACACAGAACTCAGTTCTTAAGGACAGTCCCAATGAGACAACCCACCATGTACTCCTACATGGCCTCCCACCGCTACCTTTACCAAATCGTGTTCACACGCTTAACTCTCAGCATCAGAACATAGCATAACACTCCAATTCATTCCCGATGAATCAGACCTGACACAACACTAAGCAATAGCAGGCATGGCATGGTAGGAACACAACATGGCTCAATCAACTCCTACACATGCTAGTGGGTTTTAACTATTTACTGTGGCAATGACAGGTCATGCAGAGGAATGGGTTCAACTACCGCAGTATAAAGTAGTAGTTGAATCATTGTTGTCCTAATGCAGTAAATGAGAGTAGGAGCAAGAGAGTAGGATTGTATCGGAATGAACAAGGGGGTTTGCTTGCCTGGTAGATCAACAGGGGGGCACTGCTCCTCAGACAGGTACTCTGGAGCACTCTCCGGAGCGGGACCTATCGAGAGGGAACGGTGTTGGAAATCAATACACAAGCATATGCAACAATATGATGCATGAACATGGCATGAAGATGTGATGTTGTTTGAGTTAACGCAACTAGCATTCAACTTGGAAGAGGTCCATTTGAAGCAAAGGTTCAAATGCAACCCTAATTGAAATCCCTTTAAATGCCATAAGTGTGTTTTCTCATATACAACTTGTATAAGTTGGTTTGTCATGCGTGAAAATGGTACAGATGGATAGGTTGCATTTTTCTGATAATTTTTCATATATAAGTTATTTCAATCTGAGCTACGGTTGAATTTCTCTGAATTTTTGAAGTTTATAACATTTTCTAGATTTTCTTGATTTAATTTAAAACCAGAAAATGATATATTGCGTCAGCACTAAGTCATGGTGACGTCAGTATTGACCAAAGTCAAATCTGACTGGTGGGCTCCGCCTGTCATTGACTCCGGGGGTTAACAGGGGTTATTTCAATTAAATTGTGTCACTAACAGTGCGGGTCCCACATGTCATCCACTCGGGGTTGATTAACTGGGTGGTTAGCACCTAATCTAATCCTGTCACGTCAGCGTCGCCGGATTAAGCACCGGCGACCACATCTCGTGGTGGAGGATTGCCGGAGTTGCTCGGGCTCGCGCTATAGGCGGCGGTTTGCGACGCGGTTGGTCTCTATGGCTAGCTGGAGCTCGCGCGCACCTAATGGAGTAGGCATGGGGGGCTACGGTGGCCTGTGGTGGCGGCAGTAGCAGCAAGCTTGGCGGCGGCCGGAGCTCAGGTGAGCTTGGGGTCGAGGCTACAACGGTCGTGGCGATGCGGGGTTAGCACCTATGGCTTCTAAGCGGTGCGACGAATACATTGGACGCATGCCTAGGACCAAATGGTCACCGGAGTGTCGCCGGCGTCAAGCTCGTGCGGCGGTGCGTCTCGGCTCCGGTGGAGGAGGCAGCTAGAGCTCGAAATCAGGCATGGAGTTAGGGGTAAACGAAGCAGGGGCTCACATGGAGTCGGTAGGGAGGCTCAACAAGCTCGGAAAGGACTAGACGGTGGCGTAACGGCGATGGCGATCCGGCGGCCGTGCGCGGAGAAGACGGGTCGATGGCGAGGCAGCAGGGCGTCCGGCGGTGCGTGGCTCATCGGGGACAAAGAGGAGGTTGTAGCAGAGCTTGCAGGCACGGAGAGAGAGGGCGAGGGGAGGCGGTAGCTACGACAGCGACGAGCTGCAGCGACAGCAGCGCTCGGGTGCGGGAGAAAGAGCGAGGGGGAGAGACAGAGGAAAGGAGATCGACTCGGGGAGAGAGTGAGAGAGGGTCGGGGGAGTACGCGGCGGCTCCAGGAGCCTCTCCTGCGTCGGCGGAAGCAGGAGGTGGCCATGTCATGTGGCCGCAGGTGCCGGGCACGCGCCTCTCATCCTCCTAGTGAGAGGAGGGGGATGACTGGCAAAGGCCTGGTGGGCTGGGCCGCACAGTGCCAGGCCGTAGGTAAGGTCCAGGTAAGCGTTTCTCTATTTTTGTTTTCTTTTCGATTTTTCTGACATTTGTTTGGTTTAATAAAAATACTAAACCATTTTATTTTCTTATGCCAATTTTTGCAGGGGCTAGTGGTATTATTCCAGAGCTCCTCAACTAGTGGCATAATTTTTGGACAATATTATATATATAACAATATATATTCAAAGCAAATAACTACTGCATTAATTCCAAATGCCCAAAATAAATACTTATGAGCTCCTGAAAATGTTGGTTTGATTTTTATCTCTGTCCAATATTTTCAGAGAGCAACATGAGCATTTTCTTGGACCTTTTTGGAGCAATTTTTTATTAGGGTCATTTCCAGAATGATTCTAAGGGTTTCACAAATCCCCATTTCAAATTTCAATGAAATTTAAACATGATGCTAACATGAAGGCTAGCCTAGGTCATACCAGAACTAGGGATGTGAGACCTGCCCCAAGGTGGGAACCAAATTTCATGGTTCTAAGTCTGACAGTAGAATGGGGGGTAGGGATGTAGAGGCAAGATCCTAGCTATGGAGGAGTTGTACATGCGAGTTTTACGAGTTCAGGCCCTTCTTAGAGGAAGTAACAATCCTACGTCTCAGAGCCCGGAGGCGGTCGACTGGATTATATGCGCGTGTGTTGAAGGGGGTGCAAACCCTTGTCCCAGAGGAGGGGGGTGGCTTATATAGAGTGCGCCAAGACCTCAGCTCCCCTCTGTTACACGGGGTTCAATGTTCATAAAGAGAGAGCGTTACATGTAACGTCTATAATAAAGTGCTACAAATGATCATTAAATATACGAGTGAATGCCCGACCGTTGCTGTGTAGAACGGCTTTATGTCTTCTTGTACGTCGAGTGGTCTTTTACATGGTCGAGTGGTTGAATAGTCGAGTGACGCAAAGAAGGAGTAGTCTCCGAGTGAATGGTAGGTCGAGTGGATTGCACTCGACACCTTTATTGGGTCCACCTCGTTTACTCTTGAACTTCTTTGCTTCTAAGACAAGGACCTTGGGTAGGACATATAGGTCAGGCCAATTACCCTACCCCAGGTCTATGTCCTCATTAGCGGGCTAGAGTATGCGGGCATGTCTCCGTCGCCGGCTACGACATCGAGGTCATCGACAGTGATGGCCTGACACGGACTGCGTCACAGGTTAAGTGGCCCACCCCCAACCCCTCGGGTTCAACTGCCGCTGATCTCATCCATGGCACCGCCGCTGATCTCCTCTGGCTCACTGTCAACACTTTGCCATTCTACATTGCCATCGAGCCCCTTTTGTCATTTCTGAAGGACACGTTCTGCGATGCTGGCTCGGGATCCACAGCTTCCAAGTCAGACCTCATCGACGGTGACCACGAGGAGGGCACCCTCTCCGACTCTTCCAAGGGGAAAGATCCCATCTGCTCTTCCAAGGGGAAAATGCCCGTTTGTGATATCATGGAGGGCACCCTACACCCGTGCTCTTCCAAGGGGGAGGAGCCCATCTGCGACAACATGGAGCGCATCCAGGGTCCGTGCTCTTCCCACGGGAACGAGCCCGTCTGTGACAAGTGAGGAAACCCATGATTTGTTTTGCCGTGCCTCTTCATAGGGGGAAACCCATGATTTGTTTTTTTGAGTCCCTTTTGTAGTGTAGTGAGAATATGTCCATAATTGCTATATCTGGTTGTTTGCAGTATGCCTTGTTTATTTCAGTTGTTCACAATGTGATGCTCTATATGTGCAATTATTTACTATGCAGTACATTTCATCAATCCCGTTTTAAACATACCGATAGGAATGCATATATTTGCTTGTTGTTAAGCCTAATATAGCTAGCATATGCCTCTTTTAAAGTTTTTTGATTGTTCGGTTGTTTTTAGTTAGCATACGTCCAGTTTCAAATGCTATCTTTGGTTGTTTGTAGCATGCCTTGTTTATTCCAATTATTCACAACATGATGTTCTATATGTGCAAGTATGAACTGTGCAGTTCAATTTCATCAGTACCAGTTTCAACAATACCACTATGAATGACTACATTTGGTTGCTGCATCTTGTAGTTAACACGCGTTTCCATTTTTATTTAACAATAAGCAGTGTACTTAGACCGACACGATACCAGTTTGAATGACTATGTTTGCTTGTTGTTAAATGTAAGTCTTGTTGCAGTTAGCACAACTTTCCACTTGTTTTGCTTTACTAGTGTGCTTAAACCTGCACAGTGAAGCTATCTTTTGGAGATTATTTTGTCTGCCACATATAATTTTGGTTGATGTTTAGCCTGTTGTGCCTAACATGCTTCTCGATTTACCTGCACAAGACAATTTTGGGAACGACTACTATTTTCCATCGAGGTTAGTTTCATACCATGGCTATAGATGCTCACTATTCAGGATATCGGTAGCTGGTACCATATAGGCCGGCGGCTGATAAGGGACTTATCAGTGAATCGGACTTTTAACTGAATATATCTGCAACCCATTTTTCGTTAGGTTAACTAGGGCCATATAATAATATATCTGAGGCTACATAGCAACATGCACTCTACTTAATATCTAAATATGCAATCCTAGGCTACATAGCAACAAGGAAGAGTGTTACATTAATGTTCTAATGATGTCTACCTATACGTAGAAGAGCAGCAATAGAAACAACAACACAACCCTATTTGGATACTCAACTTAGCTAGAGGTTAAAGTTAGTTTCTAGCTCATTTCTCCATCCAAAGAGTTGTTTGGATGGCAGGGTTAGATTGACAATAAATGCACAAGGAGAACTAGCTACAATTAGCACCTCTTGGGTTGGATAGTTTTTTTTGGGTGGGTTATAGATGCAACTAGCTCAAACTAGCCCTCATGTTCAGATATACTTTAGGGCTATTTGAGCCCGAACTAGCTCAAAGTAACTGTAACCCATGGATACAATAGTAGTTAATTAGTCGATAATTTGTCAGAATGCACTAAACTCCTTTCGGCCCATAATATAAGATGTTAATTCATCTAATATGTGAGTGTATTTGATGTTATAAGATATTCCCTCCGTTCCTAAATATTTATATTTTTAGAGATTTCAAATGGACTACCACATACGGATGTATATAGACATATTATAAAAGAGTGTTGTACTACATCATTGTGCAATTGTTGTTTAGCTTCTAATATTAATTTGGTGCTTTTAGGTACATATGTCATTGGTAAAGATCCGCGCTTCGACCCTTTCTGTGTATGGGGCAATGAGATATCGATGAACCATCATCAAGTGAGGAAGCTGATAAAGATTGTTAGTAAAATGGGTCCAAAGATGGCAATAAACTATTTGTTTACACTTTATCCAAGACAACAGCGAACTGCAGGATGGTAAGTAAGAACTCTCCAGCCTTCTTTTTACTGCCCATAATGAGTTATGTTAGATGACAATGTCTGAATCCTTTTCCTTTGCAGTGGTTGCCAAAGCAGTTTACTCAAGATTACCTCTCAAACTACAAGATTGGTGGGCATGCAAAGGTTAAAGTATTTCTACCAGAACACGATGATTTATCTAGATGTTTTCATGAAGACCGTGAAGGATGTTCGGTCGACCATCACAAGGGGTTGGACTAGAGTCGTGTGTGCCTTTTGCATGGAGGAGGGCAAAATATGGGCATTCCGCTTCACCTTGTTCAGCAACCAGAATATATTTCACCTCTTTCTTTACCTTCTTTAATAGTACAAGCATACATTTGTGGTTCATCATTCTTTATTTCGTTCTTATGTAATTCTTGAACATATGTACCTATGAATCGAATAATGCATTGGTCGTTTGAACCTGATGGATATGAATAAAGTTGTAGCATCACTACAAAAAAAGACACTTTCGTGATGATACGTGTTTGTCACAGTAGGTCACGTTTTCTGTCATGCATGTACATCCATGAAGATTTTATGACAGAATCAAGATAGTCATACCTGTGCTATCGTAGAAGTGTTCCATGACATTACGAAAATTATCATCACGTAAGTGTCCACTTCCATGACGATAAAACACGCGTCATAGAAGTGCTTTCGCCAAGGGTGACCGACACGTGGCATCGACCGTAACAGCTCGCCGTTAAGCTATCGGGTCCGGTTTTTGATACAATAACCCGTTAATAGACCAGACCAATGGGGTTTTCCACATGTAAAATTCTCATTGGCCGGAGGAAACACGTGTTGGCTCACCGCTGGGACAGATGTCACTCACTGGACAGGAGGAGCCTATGATACGTCGACACGTGGCACGGCCCAATAGAGGCCCATTCCGGTGAAAAGGCCGGGCCTGTCAAAATAAGAGGGCCGGCCATTAGCGGAGGCCCATTTACAAGTACGGCCCATACAAGTTAACGGCCCGGAATGTCTTTCGGCCTTTTCTCGGCCCATCAAAGGCCCATTTTAGATTCGACAATTTCCAGCCCATCGTCAGTTTAAGCCCGTTAACGGCCCGCTACGTTTTTGAGCCCAATTGCGGCCCGAGCTTCTTTCGGCCTGTTAGCAGCCCATCGTCCGTTCCAGCCCGTTAACGGCCCGGAATGTCTTTCGGCCTTTTCTCGGCCCATTCTGAAGTTGGGCCAATTCTAGCCCGCTGTGACTTTAGGCCTATCCTCGGCCCATTCGGTAAATGGGCAAACTATTAGCCCATTTTGTCTCTCGGCCTGTTAAGGGCCCGCACAACAGTTGGGCCTTTGACTTTAGGTCCATTAGGGCCCACGTTCCGCAGGGCATCATTTCAGCCCAACGCGACTTTCGGCCTATTAAAAGCCTAGTTTGCAAATTGGGCCTCCTCTGGCCCATAACACTTTCGGCCTCTTACTGGCCCGTAAAGTAAAAGGGCCGAGACAAAATTGACATTTTTTTTGGCCTGCTAAAGGCCCACATGACATTTCCATTTATACGGCCCTATCGAGATTTAGGCATATTGACGGCCTGCTAAGAGCCGATGTTACGATGGGCCCATTTGGGATGCACTTAATATTATTTTGACCAGCCCAATTAAGGCCCGCTTTGACTGCACATGTTTGTTCATTTGTATGGCGTCCAGGAAATGTTTGGGCGTGTTGGCCCCCGTTTCAACGATATAGCATATACAAGAATTATCCTACTCTATACTATTGCCTCTAAAAAACATACACTATACAATAAAAAGCATAGAAACGTAGAATAATACTACACTATACAATAAAGAAATTACAGACTAATATACCCACTGGGCATTATAGTTCGGCATGAGTGATTATAAACCGTACACAAACAGCAAATTACATACACTGGACAAATAAAGCTCATACATCATGGACGCGCATCAACATGACTTACCATTTGAACTATAATCTCTTCAGAAAAAAGGATTGGCTGGATTCAGATAGCACAAATTTCAGTCTGCAAAATCTCCAATTCCTTCGTGGTTACCTCAGTGTCTTGTTTCATTTTTTGACTCCTGCATCTAATACCTGCATGTCCAGTCTCAACTTGTTGATTGTGTGTTGAGAATCATGTACATGTTGTCTTGCCACGTCTAGTTGATGCTCGAGAACATCATCACATTCCAATTCCAATCCATAATCATTCAGTAATGGCCATGCCGCACTGCTCGCAGATCTTTGTGTTGATGTCACTTCATCCTGAAATGTTTCTGTAAGTACACAAGACTAGGGAAAAAATATAGTTACAAAAGTGAAGCGAGAAAGATAGACTATTTTGTACATGGCAAAACATGACTAACAATAATGTTACATGTCATGAAGCATAAGCAGGTGATATTTTAAAAATTATAGTCTGTGCAACCTACATACAGAAATCTCTCTTAGCTCACCAGAGGAGCACGATGTTAGGGCCCAATCCAAAACACAGACAAGTTACAAATTTAGACAGCACGTTGCGTATAAGTAAGGAAGCAGTTGGCCATTCTGTAGCTCAATTAAAGTCTTAGGGAGCATGATGAACAACAGAGAGATTCATACAAACCTACTACAACAAGTAAAACTATGCAATCATTAGCCTAGTACAAACTAGATTGTGAGCCTCATGCAATAATAGTTGGTTAACTTCAAAGCTTCAGGCACACTTTGCGAGAGTAATTAAATGGTAAGGACTTTAATTATGTCAACTAATAGTTATAGAAGTACCCAACATCAGGCATCATTGTTTGGGCATCTCATTAACTGAGGACAAATAAAACAATTGAAAAGAGAAAATTAACTATGCCTGAAACAAACAAGAAATTGAACTATTGAGTTGGATACAATGACTTACCTTAACTAGTTGAACAGGCTCAACGCAGCTCCTACTTCTCTTGCAAGGCTCATTCCTAACATCTTGTACTTGGAAATACTCAATCTTATCTTCATTGCACCCCCTCTGCAAGGTGACACAAACTAGTTACTCGTCTCCTTGGAAGATAAATATGCATACTTTCTAGTCTGCAAACAACACAAAAGGATGAGATTATAACAAAACAATACCACATAATGAAACATGCCACATCTCTTGCACTTGCACACAATGAAATGAGCACTTACTATGTCTGCACTATGTAAAAACTAGGCATACCTTCGATCTGGATCTCCAGTTACTCTTGGAGAGCCTACTTTAGTGTACAGCCAAACCTTTATGTCACCTATGAGTTAGACAAGGCCCCACTACAACAGCCCTTAGTGTTTAAATCATTGACAAGCTTTGTTAGAGTGTTAGGTCAAGAACATCAAGTAATCAAAGGAAATAGTCCTAGTATGGCTGGCTGATGCAAACAATAATTGAACAGATGTGTGAGCAAATCTTACATATCAAGAAAAGAAGCAAAGAAGGAGGCTTAAATACCATCACTTGACTGACCAGATTTAAGGGGCATTTAAACATCATGTGCAATGTATGAACTAACATAAACATTGCATATTCCAGATTCTACAATGGAATGCACATGTATTAGGTTATGCCATGTATGATGATGCCTAAATCTACACTATAGCAGGTAGGAGTGATTCATCATTGCACGCACAATTGAATTACATGTTAAGGGCCAGTTTGATTCCGCCTTTTTAGGGCTTATTGTCATAATAATCCATAAAAGATGTAAAAAAGTCATTTTTGAGTTATGGGCTTGGGCTTAACTTATTTCACTTTGGAGGGGGTGTTTCGGGTAGAAGCTCACTAAAAATTGAAGGGAAGGGGAATAGTGATATGACTATGTTGTCTTCCTATATTACACTCAAAATGCAACTGCTGACGCCCGCATCACACCTGACCCTCAAGTAAAAACAAACATGCAAGCGTTCATTGCCCTGCCCGCTTGCATCTCCTCTCCCCCTTCCCTCTACCTCGATCCCCTGCCTGTAGCCCTAGGGTTCCTCCAGCGAGCCGTCGCCTCTGGTCCCATCTGGCTTGGTCCTCGACGATGCTCTATCCAGCTAGGCTACATGGCCGGTAGGTAGGGGCAAATCTCCCTGGCTGCTCCTCCCTCTGGCGCTGCCCCTCATTCTCATGGTGTCTAGCAGCTGCTCACTGTGGTCCATCCAACGCACTACTTCGGCGGGTGCCGCACAACTACGGCTGATGCCACACTGCAGCAGAAGGCACCTTATTCCTTCCTATCCATCAGATATAAATTGGATGGCCTATATTGCAGGATGGCAGGCACATCATCATCACCAACTCTGTTTTTATCTCTAACTCTTATAAAAGACTCAGTTGGTGAGGATGGTGTGTCTGCCATCCGTCATTTCTGACCATCAGATCTACATCTAACGACTACGATGTAAGTCGTGGCATTTCTGCAACAAGACCCCACTTCTCTGCTCCAATTTGCAGAAACCCCTTAGTATCTTGAAACCAACCACATCCCTCCCCACCTCATCAAAACAACCACAAGGAATATATTTTGAGTGAAACCTAATATGAGTATATTTTTAGTGATATATACACCAAACTAGAGTGTTTTTCTTTCAAGTTTGTGAACATGCATTATTCTATTTTGGATCTATTGCAACGCACGGGCACATTGCTAGTAAGAGTAGAGAAAATGATGAATGAGGGAAGGCCTTATTTGCAGACGTGGAGAGGGGTGTGGGTATCTTTTTGCAAAATTGCGATAGTTTCCTTCCTATCCGTTAGATGTAAATCCGATGGCCTAATTGCAGGATGGCACGCACACCATCATCACCAACTCTGTTTTCTACTCCCTCCGTTCCTAAATATTTATCTTTTTAGAGATTTCAACAAGTGACTACATACGGTGCAAAATGAGTGAATCTACACTCTAAAATATGTCTACATACACATCCGTATATGGTACTCCATTTGAAATCTGAAAAAGACAAATATTTAGGAACGGATGGAGTATAAGAGTAGACATGGAGATATATCTCTAGCATGGTAGTCTTTAACTTTAGATTTTTATATTATATATTATTTATTTAATATATACTTCTTTCACTACAGTACTGATAGTGGAACCCACAAAGTACTTAGAATAGAAGATTAAGGATGGACTTGTTTCTTTTTAACTTTTTGTACGAAGCTGTAGCCACCCTGCAAGTCACGAGTACACTGTACATGCAATTAACTTTTATTAGAGGGAGAATCATACACACAATTAACTCAAATAGATTGGATGTGACTCTATTATTTCCAGCATAAGAGCATCTCCAACGGCAGCCGGCAAATTTCCTCCTGCTTCCTTCCATAGAGGACGACATCAAACGCCAGCGGCATACATTTTCGCAACTCTAACCAACTAGATGAAATTCGTGCAAACACGGACTGTTTTCATATAAGCATGCATGATTTCATATAAAAAGCCGGATCTTCATATAAACATGATGTATTTCATTACATTTACATGAACTAAGCGGTGCTAATCGGCTCTCTTGGTATAATTAATACTCCCTCCATCCGGAAATACTTGTCCTAGAAATAGATGTATCTAGACTTATTTTAGTTATAGACACATCCAATTTATTCATTCTTAGAACAAATATTTCCCACCAGGGGGAGAGGGAGTACCTAATCGAAATGGCCGCCCACGTATCCCATTATCTTCCTCATGTCTGGCAGACACTTGCGGGGTCGACGAAGGTCCTCGGAAGAGACGAAGTAGCGAAGAAACCACCTAAATGCACAGTCTTCGCCTCGGCGGTGGACTTCATGGGAGCCAAGTGGCGGCAGCCTCCCGTGTTCTACTTCTCCTCGATGATGGCGGCGGACACAGAGAAGATGGCCACCGACAAGTCGTTCTCCACACACCCGGCTTCTGTCTCTGCCTGCATGGTGTTGTCGCAGGCACGGGAGGCGCGACCGCAGGCACGGGAGGCGCGCCCACAAACACGGGAGGCGTGGCCACCGCAGACACTGGTTGCGCGGTATGATGCGGCAGCGATAACTCCCATACCGGCGTGGAGCAACTCCCCACTCCTCATCAAGCTGAACTGGAGCGGCGAGTTGCTAAACCACGCACCTGATTGGGGAGGCAACTGGCTCCGTCGGGCCAAGCGAGGTTGATGAAGCACCGAGCGGCCTTGCCCGTATCTGGAGGGCTCGGCGGGCCACCTAGCTGGGTAGTATGCCGGAGAATGGCTCCTGGGAAGCCATCAGAAGAGTGGAGAAAATGGTGAAGGAGGAGATGGGGGAGCGGCGGAGGGGTGCGATTCTTGCCCGCTATTTGTGTGGCCTTGTTTAAATAGATGGCGGATGGTAGGAGCTTGGTCGGTGTTTGGCCTAGTAAACTGAGGGCGGACGGGAGGAGCTCGGCCATTGTTGCATTTAATTCCGGCCCGCTCATGAACGGACGTGCGACCGGAGTAGGTTTCTCGGTTTGCATGCTAACGGAGGGGTTTGATGGAGGCGAGGAGGCGTGTTCAACCGGGCGTGCAGCGGGCGGCGCAGTACTATTCGATTTGACAGTGGGCAGCACAGTTCTCGATACGGCTTTAATGCAGACGAGGGAGGGGTAGCGGTCCCCGAAATGTTGAATGGCCAATGATGCATCCTCCTTCAATTAGCATCGTGCATGTATGAGGGAAGTAATGGGAGCAGGACCAGGAAAAGAGGCTGCACGATGTGAATGCAACGAGTTTGCACTCATATAAAGGCGCCCCTCCATTCCAATACATCTACCACATCGTACGCACCTAAGCATTTGCCTAAGCACCTACACTAAGTGAAAAGTGCTCACTCCAGACCCATGGGGGCGAGGCGCGCGAGCGGCAAGCGGCTGTGCCAGATGGTCCACGACGCCGGCCTACAGCATGGCGCTGAGGATCTTCTCTAGACGGTGTTCACGACCGGCTGGTGGATGGCCGTGATAACCCACAAGTATAGGGGATCGCAACAGTTTTCGAGGGTAGAGTATTCAACCCATATTTATTGATTCGACACAAGGGGAGCCAAAGAATATTCTCAAGTATTAGCAGCTGAGTTTTCAATTCAACCACGCCTAGAAACTTAATATCTGCAGCAAGTATTTAGTAGCAAAGTAATATGATAGTAGTGGTAACAGTGACAAAAGTAATGGTAGCAGTTTTGGTTTTATAGTGATTGTAACAGTGGCAACAGAAAAGAAAATAAGTGAATATCAATATATGAAAAGCTCGTAGGCAATGGATTAGTGATGGATAATTATGTCGGATGTGATTCCTCATGCAACAGTTATAACATAGAGTGACACAGAACTAGCTCCAGTTCATCGAAGTAATGTAGGCATGTATTCCAAATATAGTCATACGTGCTTATGGAAAAGAACTTGCATGACATATTTTGCCCTACCCTCCCGTGGCAGCGGGGTCCTATTGGAAACTAAGGGATATTAAGGCCTCCTTTTAATAGAGTACCAGACCAAAGCATTAACACATAGTGAATACATGAACTCCTCAAACTACTGTCATCACTAGTAAGTATCCCGATTATTGTCACTTCGGGGTTAACGGATCATAACACATAATAGGTGACTATAGACTTGCAAGATAAGATCAAGAACTCACATATATTCATGAAAACATAATAGGTTCAGACCTGAAATCATGGCACTCGGGCCCTAGTGACAAGCATTAAGCATAGCAAAGTCATAGCAACATCAATCTCAGAACATAATGGACACTAGGGATCAAACCCTAACAAAACTAACTCGATTACATGATAAATCTCATCCAACCCATCACTGTCAAGCAAGCCTACGATGGAATTACTCACGCACGGCGGTGAGCATCATGAAATTGGTGATGGAGGAAGGTTGATGATGATGATGGCGACGAATTCCCCTCTCCGGAGCCCCAAATGGACTCCAGATCAGCCCTCCCGAGAGAGATTAGGCTTGGCGGCGGCTTCGTATCGTAAAACATGATGAATCCTTCTCTCTGATTTGTTTTCTCCACAAACGTGAATATATGGAGTTGGAGTTGAGGTCGGTGGAGCGTTAGGGGGCCCACGAGGCAGGGGGCACGCCCAGGGGGTAGGCGCGCCCCCAACCTTGTGGACATGGTGTGGGCCCCCTCACGTGGATTCTTTCGCCAGTATTTTTATATATTCCAAAAATATTCTCCGTTTATTTTCAAGTCATTCCGAGAACTTTTATTTCTACACAAAAAGAACACCATGGCAATTCTGCTGAAAACAGCGTCAGTCCGGGTTAGTTCCATTCAAATCATGCAAGTTAGAGTCCAAAACAAGGGCAAAATTGTTTGGAAGAGTAGATAGGTTGGAGACGTATCAACTCCCCCAAGCTTAAACCTTTGCTTGTCCTCAAGCAATTCAGTTGATAAATTGAAAGTGATAAAGAAAAACTTTTACAAACTCTGTTTGCTCTTGTTGTTGTAAATATGTAAAGCCAGCATTCAAGTTTTCAGCAAAGATTATGAACTAACCATATTCACAATAACATTTAGGTCTCATGTTTACTCATAGCAATGGCATAATCAACTAGCGAGCAATATTAATAAATCTCGGATGACAACACTTTCTCAAAACAATCATAATAAGATATAACAAGATGGTATCTCGCTAGCCCTTTCTGAGACCGCAAAACATAAATGTAGAGCACCCCTGAAGATCAACGGCTGATTGGAAATTGTAATTCATGGTAAAAGAGATTCAGTCACAGTCATACTCAATGTAAACTAATAATAATACATGAAAATGACAGCGGTCCTCTCCAACTGGTGCTTTTTAATAAGAGGGTGATGACTCAACATAAAAGTAAATAGATAGGCCCTTCACAGAGGGAAGCAGGGATTTGTAGAGGTGCCAGAGCTCGGTTTTGAAATAGAGATGAATAATATTTTGAGCGGTATACTTTCATTGTCAACATAACAACCGAGAGATCTCGATATCTTCCATGCTACACACATTATAGGCGGTTCCCAAGCAGAATGGTAAAGTTTATACTCCCCCACCACCAACAAGCATCAATCCATGGCTTGCCCGAAACAACAGGTGCCTCCAACTAACAACAATCCCGGGGGAGTTTTGTTTGCAATTATTTTGATTTAATTTGACCATGGGACTGGGCATCCCGGTTACCAGCCATTTTCCCGTGAGTGAGGAGGTGAGTCCACTCCTCTTGAGAATAACCCGCCTAGCATGGAAGATATAGATAGCCCTAGTTGATACATGAGCTATTCGAGCATACAAAACAAAATTTTTATTTGAAGGTTTAGAGTTTGGCACATGCAAATTTACTTGCAACGATAGGTAGATAACGTATATAGGAAGGTATGGTGGACTCATATGGAATAACTTTTGGGGTTTATGAAGTTGGATGCACAAGCAGTATTCCCGCTTAGTACAAGTGAAGGCTACAAAGAGACTAGGAAGCGACCAGCTAGAGAGCGACAACAGTCATGAACATGCATTAAGATTAATCAACACTGAATGCAAGCATGAGTAGGATATAATTCACCATGAACATAAATATCGTGGAGGCTATGTTGATTTTGTTTCAACTACATGCGTGAACATGTGCCAAGCCAAGCCACTCGAATCATTCAAAGGAGGATACCACCCTATCATACCACATCACAACCATTTTAATAGCATGTTGGCACGCAAGGTAAACCATTATAAACTCCTAGCAAATTAAGCATGTCATGGGCAACTATAATCTCTAATTGTCATTGCAAACATGTTTCATTCATAATAGGCTGAATCAGGAATGATGAGCTAATCATATTTACAAAAACAAGAGAGGTCGAGTTCATACCAGCTTTTCTCATCTCAATCAGTTCATCATATATTGTCATTACTGCTTTTCACTTGCACAACCGAATGGTGTGGGTAATAATAATAGTGCACGTGCATTGGACTAAGCTAGAATCTGCAAGCATTCAATTCAAGGGAGAAGACAAGGTAATTTGGGCTCTTTGTTAGATCAACAATAATGCATATGAGAGCCACTTCAACATTTCCATCATGGTCTTCTCGTCTCGACCCCCAAGGAAAAGAAAGGAAATAAAACTATTTACACAGGAAAGCTCCCAACAAGCAAAAGAAGAACGAGAAATCTGTTTGGGTTTTCTTTTTAATTACTACTACTACATGCATGGAAAGTAAAGTAGATAAAAGCTACATCTATTTTTTTTGGTTTTTCTTAATGTTTTTCAAACACAGAAGAAGAAAGCTTAAAATGAAAATAAGCTAGCATGGATGATACAATGAAAAAGTGTGAGCATCGACAACTGGCATGAGTCTGTGAACATGAATGTAATGTCGGTGAGAAATACGTACTCCCCCAATCTTAGGCTTTTGGCCTAAGTTGGTTTATGCACATGGATTGAAATGATCCTCTCCAGTGTACTGAGGAGGTTCCTCGGGGTGCCACTAGTTAACGATCTCCTCCGGATCCCACTGATAAACAGACTGACGGTGAGGCTCAGATAGTGGCCCTGGCTCTAGAGCTGATGTTAGGCTCTTGTGTTCCTGAACGGCCTCCGGCAAAACAAGGTACGTGCTTGAAAATATGTTGAACAAAGAGGGAGCAGGAAAGGTAATAGTCTCAAAGTGATTCTTACCAAACATTAGTCTATAGTTAAGCATCTTCATCTTATTCTTAACAATAAAATCATGTGCTACCATGCTCTTATAATCTAGAAAAATATGAGGCAGCAACTTTTCCTCTTTCTCATAATGCCTAATAGGTATGTTAAAGTGTGTAGCAAGGCGCGAGGCGAAGATGCCTCCTAAGTCGGGACCCTTTGTACGGTTCAGATTTAACCGTTTAGCAACAATAGCGCCTAAACTGAAAGTGGTATCACAAAACAAAGCATGGCGCAAAATAACAATATCAGGGGCACTAAGATTTCCACAGTTCCCACGACGAATTAAGCATCTACTAGAAAATATTGCAAAGTAACGTAGAACAGGAAAATGTATGCTAGTGATTCTTGCATCGGAAACTTTCCTCGTTTCCCCTACAACAATTATATCAAATCCCTCCACATCATTACGATGTGCTTCCTCTATGCTGCCCTCAAAGGGTATCCTACAAACCCGACAAAAATCATAAAGTGACATATCCTTATGCTTATCATATAAAGAAAACTCCACCGAAGGTGGCGATCTCCTAGCATGGAAATGAAAATTTTGCACAAAAATATTGGTGAGTAAGAGATACTGTTCAAGCTGGTCGTGGAGGAAGTCGGTGAGGCCTGCATTCTCAGCCAAATAATAAAAATCTTCATAAACCCCGGCTTCTCTCAAGAACTCATCACAAGGCCATTCACACGGCCGAACCTCCACAGTACGAGGGAGATTATACTTGGGATTCTTATTTTCTTCGCTTTGCTTATCCTTAGAGCTTCGGCTCGATGAGCCCCTCAAAAATCTCTTCATCTTTTTCTGAAATTTTCTGAAATTTTTAGTAACTTAAAATAAAAGTGAACCAAACTCAACAAAATTGATAGCAACTACTCCTACAAGTGTCTAGAGGCTATATCATGCATTAAAACTACTTTTGACCACATAAATTTGACATGCAAGCTCAAGAACAGGGTCACCTAAGCAGCAAAAATTTGCAATAAATAAAGCACTAGAACAAAAACTAATTGGACCATTGGAGGAGTCACATACCGAAGAACATTCCCCCAAAGCAGTTTTGTGAATGGAGCTTTGAGCAAGGAGATCGAAAATGGTAGCAAGATGAGCTAGAACTCGGGTTTGAGCTGGTGGATGATTTTTTTGAAGGAAGACGAAGCGTGTGGGTGCAAGAATAAGTGGAGGGGACCCACGTGGGGTCCACGAGATAGGGGGCGCGCCCAGGGGGGTAGGGCGCGCCCTCCACCCTCGCGGGCACATGGTGAGGCCCCCTGCTGTGTTCTCAGTGCCAATAATTCTTAAATATTCTGGAAAAAATCATATTAAATTCCAGGGCATTTGGAGAACTTTTATTTTCGGGGTATTTTTTATTGCAAGGATAATTCAGAAAACAGACAGAAGATACTATTTTTTACTTTATTTAAGATAAATAACAGAAAGTAAAAAGAGGGTAGAGAAAGTTGTGCTTTCTAACTTCATCCATCTCATGCTCATCAAAAGGAATCCACTAACAAGGCTAATCAAGTCTTGTTAACAAACTCATTCCGAGTAACATGAAACCAAAGAAATTTTGAATAACACTAGGTTACCTCAACTGGGATATGCACATCCCCAACAATAAGAATATCATATTTCTTCTTGATAGTAGGAAGAGGAAATTCAAAACCTCCAATAGTAATCGTTGAAAATTTTCCAATAGAATTGAGACTATGGACTTGAGGTTGTTTCCTCAGAAAGTGTACCGTATGCTCATTACCATTAACATGAAAAGTGACATTGCCTTTGTTGCAATCGATAACATCCCCTGCAGTATTCAAAAAGGGTCTACCAAGGATAATCGACATACTATCATCCTTGAGAATATCAAGAATAACAAAGTCCATTAAAATAGTAACGTTTGCAACCACAACTGGCACATCCTCACAAATACCGATAGGTATAGCAGTTGATTTATCAGCCATTTACAAAGATATTTTAGTAGGTGTCAACTTATTCAAATCAAGTCTACGATATAAAGAGAGAGGCATAACACTAACACCGGCTCCAAGATCACATAAAGCAGTTTTAACATAATTTCTTTTAATGGAGCATGGTATAGTTGGTACTCCTGGATCTCCAAGTTTCTTTGGTATTCCACCCTTAAAAGTGTAATTAGCAAGCATGGTGGAAATTTTAGATTCCGGTATCTTTCTTTTATTAGTAACAATATCCTTCATGTATTTAGCATAAGGGTTCATTTTAAGCATATCAGTCAAATGCATACGCAAAAAGATAGGTCTATTCATTTCAGCAAAGTGCTCAAAATCTTCATCATCCTTTTTTCTTGGATGGTTTAGGAGGAAAAGGCATGGGTTTCTGAACCCATGGTTCTCTTTCTTTACCGTGCTTCCTAGCAACAAAGTCTCTCTTATCATAACGTTGATTCTTTGATTGTGGGTTATCAAGATCACCAACAGGTTCAATCTCTACATCATTGTTATTGCTAGGATGAGCATAAACATGAACATCATCATTAACATTATCACTAGGTTCATGTTCATTACCAGATCGTGTTTCAGCATCCGAAATAGAAATATCATTGGGATTCTCAGGTGTTTCAACAACAGGTTCACTAGGAGCATGCAAAGTCCTATCATTTTTCTTTTTCTTCTTCTTAGAGGGACTAAGTGCATCAACATTAATTCTCTGAGAATCTTGCTCAATTCTCTTAGGATGGCCCTCAGGATACAAAGGTTCCTGAGTCATTTTACCCCCTCTAGTCATAACTCTAACACAATTATCATTTTTCTTATTATTTAATTCATTGAGCAAATCATTCTGAGCTTTAAGTACTTGTTCTACTTGAGTGGTAACCATAGAAGCATGTTTACTAATGAGTTTAAGTTCACCTTTAACTCTAGACATATAATCACTCAAGTGTTCAAGCATATCAGCATTGCATTTCAATTGTCTACCAACATAAGCATTGAAGTTTTCTTGTTTAACAATAAAATTATCAAACTCATCTAAGCATTGGCTAGCAGACTTATAATGAGGAATATCACCTTCACCAAATCTATAGAGAGAATTTACCTTTACTACATGTGTCGGGTTATCAAGACCATGTATTTCATCAATAGGTGGTAAATTCTTAACATGTTCCGCTTTAATACCTTTTTCTTTCATAGATTTCTTTGCCTCTTGCATATCTTCAGGATGAGAAATAGAATACCCCTTTTCTTCGGAGTTGGCTTAGGAGTTGGTTCAGGAAGTGTCCAATCATTTTAATTACTCAACATATTATTCAATAGCAATTCAGCTTGATCAACTATTCTTCCCCTGAAAACACAACCAGCACAACTATCCAGGTGGTCTCTGGAAGCATCGGTTAGTTCATTATAAAAGATATCAAGTATTTCATTTTTCTTGAGAGGATGATCAGGCAAAGCATTAAGTAATTGGAGAAGCCTCCCCCAAGCTTGTGGGAGACTCTCTTCTTCAATTTGCAAAAAAATTATATATTTCCCTTAAGGCAGCTTGTTTCTTATGAGCGGGGAAATATTTAGCAGAGGAATAATAAATCATATCCCGGGGACTACGCACACAACCAGGATCAAGAGAATTAAACCATGTTTTAGCATCACCCTTTAATGAGAACGGGAATAACTTAAGGATAAAGTAATAGCAAGTTTTCTCATCATTAGTGAACAGGGTGGCTATATCATTTAATTTAGTAAGATGTGCCACAACAGTTTCAGATTCATAGCCATTAAAAGGATCAGATTCAACCAAAGTAATTAACTCAGGATCGACAGATAAATCATAATCCTTATCGGAAATAAAGATAGGTGAAGTAGCAAAAGCAAGGTCATATTTTATTCTAGCATTCAAAGATTTTTTCTTTAAGCTTAACTAATAATTTCTTAAGATCAGATCTATCATTACAAGCTAAAAAGTCTCTAGCAGTTTCCTCATCCGTAATATAACCCTCAGGCACAACAGACAATTCATATCTAGGGGGGAATCTTCATCATCACTTTCATCAATATTATCAGTTTCAATAATTTCATTCTCTCTAACCCTAGCAAGTTGTTCATCAAGAAATTCACCTAGTGGCACAGTATTATCAAGCATAGAGGTAGTTTCATCATAAGTATCATTCAAAGCAGAAGTGGCATCATCAATAACATGCGACATATCAGAATGAATAGCAGGAGTAGGTGTCGCAAGTTTACTCAAAACAGAAGGTGAATCAAGTGCAGAGCTAGATGGCAGTTCCTTACCTCCCCTCGTAGTTGAGGGGAAAATCTTGGTTCTTTTATCTTTCAAGTTCTTCATAGTGATCAGCAGATATAAATCCCAAGTGACTCAACGAACAGAGCTATTCTCCCCGGCAATGGCGCCAGAAAATAGTCTTGATAAACCACAAGTACAGGGGATCGCAACAATTTTCGAGGGTAGACTATTGAACCCAAATTTATTAATTCGTCACAAGGGGAGCCAAAGAACATTCTCAAGTATTAGCAGCTGAGTCGTCAATTCAACCACACCTAGAAACGTAATATCTACAGCAAAGTATTTAGTATCAAAGTAATATGATAGTAGTGGTAACAGTGGCAAAAGTAACGGTAGCAGTTTTCGTTTTATAGTGATTGTAACAGTAGCAACAGAAAAGTAAATAAGCGAATATCAATATATGAAAAGCTCGTAGGCAATGGATCATTGATGGATAATTATGTCGGATGCGATTCCTCATGCAACGGTTATAAGATAGAGTGACACAGAACTAGCTCCAGTTCATTGATGTAATGTAGGCATGTATTCCGAATATAGTCATGCGTGCTTATGGAAAAGAACTTGCATGACATCTTTTGTCCTACCCTCCCGTGGAAGCGGGGTCCTATTGGAAACTAAGGGATATTAAGGCCTCCTTTTAATAGAGTACTAGACCAAAGCATTAACACAATGTGAATACATGAACTCCTCAAACTACGGTCATCACCAGTAAGTATCCCGATTATTGTCACTTCATGGTTAACGGATCATAACACATAATAGGTGACTATAGACTTGCAAGATAAGATCAAGAACTCACATATATTCATGAAAACATAATAGGTTCAGATCTGAAATCATGGTACTCGGGCCCTAGTGACAAGCATTAAGCATAGCAAAGTCATAGCAACATCAATCTCAGAACATAATGGATACTAGGGATCAAACCCTAACAAAACTAACTCGATTACATGATAAATCTCATCCAACCCATCACCGTCCAACAAGCCTACGATGGAATTACTCGCGCACAGCAGTGAGTGCTACGTCTTGAGCTTGCGTTGGTTTTCCCCAAAGAGGAAGGGATGATGCAGCAGAGTAGCATAAGTATTTCCCTCAGTTTTTGAGTACCAAGGTATCAATCTAGTAGGAGGCCACGCTCAAGTCCCTCGTACCTGCACAAAACGATAGCTACTCGCAACCAACGCGATTAGGGGTTGTCAATCCTTTCACGGTCACTTACAAGAGTGAGATCTGATAGATACAATATTTTTGATATTTTTGGTATAAAGATGCAAAGTAAAAAGCAAAGCAAGATTAAAGTGATGGAGATTGATATGATGAGAATAGATCCTGGGGCCATAGGTTTCACTAGTGGCTTCTCTCAAGAGCATAAGTATTCTACGGTGGGTGAACAAATTACTGTTGAGCAATTGACAGAATTGAGCATAGTTATGATAATATCTAGGCATGATCATGTATATAGGCATCACGTTCGTGACAAGTAGATCGAAATGATTCTGCATCTACTACTATTACTCCACTCATCGACCGCTATCCAGCATGCATCTAGACTATTGAGTTAAAAACAGAGTAACGCCTTAAGCAAGATGACATGATGTAGAGAGATAAATTCATGCAATATGAAATAAACCCCATCTTGTTATCCTCGATGGCAACGATGCAATACGTGCGTTGCTGCCCCTTCTGTCACTGGGAAAGGACACCGCAAGATCGAACCAAAAGCTAAGCACTTCTCCCATGGCAAGAACTACCAATCTAGTTGGCCAAACCAAATAGATAATTCAAAGAGACTTGCAAAGATAACCAATCATACATAAAAGAATTCAGAGAAGATTCAAATATTATTCATAGATAGACTTGATCATAAACCCACAATTCATCGGTCTCAACAAACACACTGCAAAAAGAAGATTACATCGAATATATCTCCACAAGAGAGGGGGAGAACTTTGTATTGAGATCCAAAAAGAGAGAAGAAGCCACCTAGCTACTAAATATGGACCCGAAGGTCTGAGGTAAACTACTCACACTTCATCGGAGGGGCTAGGATGATGTAGAAGCCCTTCGTGATGACGGCCCACTTCTGGCGGAGCTCCGGAACAAGCCCCAAGATGGGATCTCGTGGATACAGAAAGTTGCGGCGGTGGAATTAGGTTTTTGGCTCCTGTTATGATCATTTGGGGGTACGTAGGTATATATAGGAGGAAAGAGTACGTCGGTGGAGCACCGACAGGCCCACGAGGCAGGGGGCGCGCCCTAGGGGGGCGCCCCCACCCTGGTGACCTCCTCTTTGACTCCTTGGAGTAGGGTCCAAGTCTCTTGGATCATGTTCAGTGAGAAAATCACGTTCCTGAAGATTTTATTCTGTTTGGACTCCGTTTGATATCCTTTTTCTCCGAAACACCGGAATAGGCAAAAACAACAATTCTGGGCTGGGCCTCCGGTTAATAGGTTAGTCCCAAAAATAATATAAAAGTGGAAAATAAAGCCCAATATAGTCCAAAACAGTAGATAATATAGCATGGAGCAATAAAAAATTATAGATACGTTGGAGATGTATCAGGCATCCCCAAGCTTAATTCCTGCTCGTCCTCGAGTAGGTAAATGATAGAAAGAGAATTTTTGATGCGGAGTGCTACTTGGCATAATTCCAATGCAAATCTTCTTAATTGTGGTATGAATATTCAGATTAGAAAGATTCAAGACAAAAGTTTATATTGACATAAAAAATAATAATACTTCAAGCATACTAACAAAGCAATTATGTCTTCTCAAAATAACATGGCCAAAGAAAGTTATCCCTACAAAATCATATAGTCTGGCTATGCTCTATCTTCACCACACAAAATATTTAAATCATGCACAACCCCGATGACAAGCCAAGCAATTGTTTCATACTCTAACTTGTTCAAAACTTTTTCAATCTTCACGCAATACATGAGCGTGAGCCATGGATATAGCACTATAGGTGGAATAGAATGGTGGTTGTGGAGAAGACAAAAAGGAGAAGATAGTCTCACATCAACTAGGCGTATCAACGGGCTATGGAGATGCCCATCAATAGATATCAATGTGAGTGAGTAGGGATTGCCATGCAACAGATGCACTAGAGCTATAAGTATATGAAAGCTCAAAAAGAAACAAAGTGGGTGTGCATCCAACTTGCTTGCTCATGAAGACCTAGGGAATTTGAGGAAGCCCATCATTGGAATATACAAGCCAAGTTCTATAATGTAAAATTCCCACTAGTATATGAAAGTGATAACATGAGAGACTCTCTACTATGAAGATCATGGTGCTACTTTGAAGCACAAGTGTGGTAAAAGGATAGTAACATTGTCCCTTCTATCTTTTTCTCTCATCATTATATATATATATATATATTTGGCTTTGGGCCTTTTCTCTTTTTTTATTTTTTATGGCCTCTTTTCTTTTTTTTATTTGGGCCTCTTTGGCCTCTTTTATTTATTTTTCGTCCGGAGTCTCATCCCGACTTATGGGGGAATCATAGTCTCCATCATCCTTTCCTCACTAGGACAATGCTCTAATAATGATGATCATCACACTTTTATTTTTCTTACAACTCAACAATTACAACTCGATACATAGAACAAAATATGACTCTATGTGAATGCATCCGGTGGTGTACCGGGATATGCAATATGACAATGATGGAATGTGTCATGAATGGAACGGTGGAAAGTTGCATGGCAATATATCTCGGAATCGCTATGGAAATGCCATAATAGGTAGGTATGGTGGCTGTTTTGAGGAAGGTATATGGTAGGTGTATGATACCGGCTAAAAGTGCGCGGTATTAGAGAGGCTAGCAAAGGTGGAAAGGTGAGAGTGCGTATAATCCATGGACTCAACATTAGTCATAAAGAACTCATATACTTATTGCAAAAATCTAGAAGTTATCAAAGCAAAGTATTACGCGCATGCTCCTAGGGGGATAGATTGGTAGGAAAAGACCATCGCTCGTCCCCGACCGCCACTCATAAGGAAATCAATCAATAAATAAATCATGCTCCGACTTCATCACATAACGGTTCACCATACGTACATCCTACGGGAATCACAAACTTTAACACAAGTATTCTTTAAATTCACAACTACTCAACTAGCATGACTTTAATATTATCACCTCCATATCTCAAAACAATTATCATGCTTCAATCTTTTCTTAGTATTCAACACACTCAAAAGAAAGTTTCACAAATCTTGAACACCAAGCATATTATTATTAAGCAAATTACCATGCTATTAAGAGACTCTCAAAATAATTTAAGTGAAGCATGAGAGATCAATAGTTTCTTTAAAACAAATCCACCACCGTGCTCTAAAATATCTAAGTGAAGCACATAGAGAAAAATTATAACGCTCAAAAGATATAAGTGAAGCACATAGAGCAAAACTACTTAGGTCAAAAGATATAAGTGAAGCACATAGAGTATTCTATCAAATTTTAATTCATGTATGGCTCTATCAAAAGGTGTGTATAGCAAGGATGATTGTGGCATACTAAGACACACAGACACAAATAATACAAGACGCTCCAAGCAAAACACATATCATGTTGGTGAATAAAAATATAGCTCCAAGTAAATTACCGATGAAAGTGGACGAAAGAGGGGATGCCTCCCGGGGCATCCCCAAGCTTTGACTTCTTGGTATACTTGTATTATCTTGGGGGTGACATGGACATCCCCAAGCTTAGGCTCTTTACACTCCTTGTTCCATAATCCATCAAAAGAATTCACCCAAAACTTGAAAACTTCACAACACAAAACTCAAAATAGAAAACTCGTGAGCTCCGTTAGCGAAAGAAATCAAAAGACCACTTCAAGGTACTGTAATGAACTCATTCTTTATTTATATTGGTGTTAAACCTACTGTATTCCAACTTCCCTATGGATTATAAAATATTTTACTAGCCATAGATTCATCAAAATAAGCAAACAACACACGAAAAACAGAATCTGTCAAAAACAGAACAGTCTGTAGTAATCTGTAGCTAGCGCAAGATCTGGAACCCCAAAAATTCTAAAGTAAATTCCTGAACGTGAGGAATTTATCTATTAATCATCTTCGAAAATAATTAACTAAATAGAACTCTTCAAATAAAAATGACAGCAGTTCTCGTGAGCGCTAAAGTTTCTGTTTTTTTACAGAAAGTTCAACAAGACTTTCCCCAAGTCTTCCCAACGGTTCTACTTGGAACAAACACTAATTAAACACAAAAAACTCAACCAAAACAGAGGCTAAATAATTTATTTATTACTAAGCAGGAGCAAAAAGCAAGGAATAAAAATAAAATTGGGTTGCCTCCCAACAAGCGCTATCGTTTAACGCCCCTAGCTAGGCATAAAAGCGAGGATAGATCTAAGTATTGCCATCTTTGGTAGGCAATCCATAACTGGCTCTCGTGATAGTTTCATATGGTAATTTTATTTTCTTTCTTGGAAAGTGTTCCATGCCCTTTTTAATGGAAATTGCAATCTAATATTCCCTTCCTTTATATCAATAATCGCACCAGCCGTTCTAAGGAAAGGTCTACCAAGAATAATAGGGCAAGAAGGATTGCAATCTATATCAAGAACAATGAAATCTACGGGCACATAATTCCTATTTTCAACAATAATAACATCATTAATCCTTCCCATATGTTTCTTAATAGTGGAATCCGCAAGATGCAAGTTTAGAGAGCAATCATCAAAATCGCGGAAATCTAGTAAATCACACAAAGTCTTGGGAATAGTAGAGACACTAGCACCCAAATCACACAAAGCATAAAACTCATGATCTTTAATTTTAATTTTAATAGTTGGTTCCCACTCATCATAGAGTTTTCTAGGGATAGAAACTTCCAACTCAAGTTTTCTTCATAAGATTACATCAAGGCATCAACAATATGTTCGGTGAAGGCTTTATTTTGACTATAAGCATGTGGAGAATTTAGCACGGATTGCAACAAGGAAATACAATCAATTAAAGAACAACTTTCATACTTAAATTCCTTGAAATCCAATATAGTGGTTTAGCAACATCTAGATTTTTATTTCTTTCAATCCCACTTTCATCAATTTCATCATTAAGATCTAGATACTCCGAATTTTTAGAACGCCTTCTAGGTAAAGGAAGATCATATTCAGTTTCATCAAGATTCATATTGCAAAACAAAGATTTAATAGGGGACACATCAATATCTTTTAGATCTTCATCTTGATTTTCATAGGAATTGGAGGAACACGCTTTAATAAAGTCATCTTTGGAAGCACGCATCCTAGCGGTTCTTTCCTTGCACTCATCAATGGAAATTCTCATGGCTTTAAGAGACTCATTAATATCATGCTTAGGAGGAATAGATCTAATCTTTAAAGAATCGATCTCAAGAGAAATTCTATCAAAGTTTCTTGCCAAATCATCAACTTTAAGAAATTTCTCTTCAAGCAAAGCATTAAAATTCTTTTGTGAATTCATAAACTCTTTAACACTATTCTCAAATTCAGAGGGCATCTTATTATAATTTCCATAAGAGTTGTTGTAGGAATTCCCATAATTATTAGAAGGATTACTAGGATATGGTCTAGGATTAAAATTCCCTCTATAAGCGTTGTTACCAAAATTATTCCTACCAACAAAATTCACATCCATAGATTCATTGTTATTCTCAATCAAAGTAGACAAAGGCATATAGTTAGGATCAGAAGAAACACTCTTAGTAGCAAATAATTTCATAAGTTCATCCATCTTTCCACTCAAAACATTGATTTCTTCTATCGCATGCACTTTCTTATTAGAAGATCTTTCAGTATGCCATTGAGAATAATTAACCATAATATTATCTAGGAGTTTAGTAGCATCTCCTGAAGTGATTTCCATAAAAGTGCCTCCCGCGGCCGAATCTAAAAGATTTCTAGAAGCAAAATTCAATCCGGCATAAAAAAATTGTATGATCATCCACAAATTCAAACCATGAGTAGGGCAATTACGTATCATTAATTTCATTCTCTCCCAAGCTTGTGCAACATGTTCATGATCAAGTTGCTTAAAGTTCATAATATCGTTTCTAAGAGAGATGATCTTAGCGGGAGGAAAATACTTAGAGATAAAAGCATCTTTGCACTTGTTCCATGAATCAATACTATTTTTAGGAAAAGACGAAAACCAAGCTTTGGCACGATCACTAAGCGAAAAATGAAATAGCTTCAATTTAATGACATCATTATCGATATCTTTTTTATTTTGCATATCACATAAATCAACGAAGCTATTCAGATGAGTAGCGGCATCATCACTAGGAAGGTCGGCGAATTGATCTTTCATAACAAGATTCAACAAAGTAGCATTGATTTCACAAGATTCAGTATTAGCAAGAGGGGCAATCGGAGTGCTAAGGAAATCATTATTATTGGTATTGGTGAATTCACACAATTTGGTAGTATCTTGAGCCATCGCGACAAACAAGCAATCTAACACACGAGCAAACAAAAAGCAAGCAGGCAAAAGAGGCAAATAGAGAGGGAGGATAGAGAGAGAGAGAGGGCAAATAAAACGACAAGGGTGAAGTGGGGGGAGAGGAAAACGAGAGGCAAATGGCAAATAATGTAATGCGAGAGATAGGGATTGTGATGGGTACTTGGTATGTTGACTTTTGAGTAGACCTCCCGACAACAGCGCCAGAAATCCTTCTTGCTACGTCTTGAGCTTGTGTTGGTTTTCCCCGAAGAGGAAGGGATGATGCAGCAGAGTAGCGCAAGTATTTCCCTCAGTTTTTGAGAACCAAGGTATCAATCCAGTAGGAGGCCACGCTCAAGTCCCTCGTACCTGCACAAAACAATAGCTACTCGCAACCAACGCGATTAGGGGTTGTCAATCCCTTCACGGTCACTTACGAGAGTGAGATCTGATAGATATAATATTTTTGGTATTTTTGGTATAAAGATGCAAAGTAAAAAGTAAAGGAAAAGTAAAAGGCAAAGCAAGATTAAAGTGATGGAGATTGATATGATGAGAATAGATCCTGGGGCCATAGGTTTCACTAGTGGCTTCTCTCAAGAGCATAAGTATTCTACGGTGGGTGAACAAATTACTGTTGAGCAATTGACAGAATTGAGCATAGTTATGATAATATCTAGGCATGATCATGTATATAGGCATCACGTTCGTGACAAGTAGATCGAAATGATTCTGCATCTACTACTATTACTCCACTCATCGACCGCTATCCAGCATGCATCTAGACTATTGAGTTAAAAACAGAGTAACGCCTTAAGCAAGATGACATGATGTAGAGAGATAAATTCATGCAATATGAAATAAACCCCATCTTGTTATCCTCGATGGCAACGATGCAATACGTGCGTTGCTGCCCCTTCTGTCACTGGGAAAGGACACCGCAAGATCAAGCCCAAAGCTAAGCACTTCTCCCATGGCAAGAACTACCAATCTAGTTGGCCAAACCAAATAGATAATTCAAAGAGACTTGCAAAGATAACCAATCATACATAAAAGAATTCAGAGAAGATTCAAATATTATTCATAGATAGACTTGATCATAAACCCACAATTCATCGGTCTCAACAAACATACCGCAAAAACAAGATTACATCGAATAGATCTCGACAAGAGAGGGGGAGAACTTTGTATTGAGATCTGAAAAGAGAGAAGAAGCCATCTAGCTACTAACTATGGACCCAAAGGTCTGAGGTAAACTACTCACACTTCATCGGAGGGGCTAGGATGATGTAGAAGCCCTCCGTGATGACGGCCCTCTTCCGGCGGAGCTTCGGAACAAGCCCCATGATGGGATCTCGTGGATACAGAAAGTTGCGGCGGTGGAATTAGGTTTTTGGCTCCTGTTCTGATCATTTGGGGGTACGTAGGTATATATAAGAGGAAAGAGTACGTCGGTGGAGCACCGAGGGGCCCACGAGGCAGGGGGCGCACCCTAGGGGGGGGGGGGCGCCCCCACCCTCGTGACCTCCTCTTTGACTCCTTGGAGTAGGGGCCAAGTCTCCTGGATCACGTTCGGTGAGAAAATCACGTTCCCGAAGATTTTATTCCGTTTGGACTCCGTTTGATATTTTGTTTCTCCAAAACACTGAAATAGGCAAAAAAATAGCAATTCTGGGCTGGGCCTCCGGTTAATAGGTTAGTCCCAAAAATAATGTAAAAGTGGAAAATAAAGCCCAATATAGTCCAAAACAGTAGATAATATAGCATGGAGCAATCAAAAATTATAGATACGTTGGAGACGTATCAGTGAGCATCATGAAATTGGTGATGGAGGAAGGTTGATGATGAGGATGGCAATAGATTCCCCTCTCCGGAGCCCCGAACGGACTCCAGATCAGCCTTCCTGGGAGAGATTAGGACTTGGCGGTGGCTCCGTATCGTAAAACATGATGAATCATTGTCTCTGATTTTTTTCTCCCCGAATGTGGATTTATGGAGTTGAGGTCGGTGGAGCGTCAGGGGGCCCACGAGGCAGGGGGCGCGCCCCCACCCTCGTGGACAGGGTGTGGGCCCCTGACAAGGATTCTTTCGCCAGTATTTTTTATATATTCCAAAACTATTCTCCGTTGATTTTTAGGTCATTTCAAGGACTTTTATTTCTGCACAAAAATAACACCATGGCAATTCTGCTAAAAACAACGTCAGTCTGGGTTAGTTCCATTCAAATCATGCAAGTTAGAGTCCAAATCAAGGGCAAAAGTGTTTGGAAAAGTAGATACGTTGGAGTAGTATCAGGCCGCCATCGACGCCAACTACGACTCTCAGTTGGACTAGATGATCGTTGCCACCACCAACAAGTTCACCATCCTCAAGAAGCTCGGCACGACATCGCCGTACTCCTCCAGCCCGCACACCCGGGCTCCTCATTGCCTGCCACCCTAATCAGCCTCCATGGCCGGAACCTCTTTCAAGCACTGGTGGCCCTGCGACTGCCCACCAACGCCATGAAGAATGTCCACCTGGAGGTCGCGCTTGCCGCGAGGCGCCTCGCCCTGCAAGAATTCGTCGACCTACAAATCCACATGTATGAGCAAATCGTGTACATAGGTATCTCCAAGGACATTGAGGACGCTACGATGTTGGCCTTCCTCAACCGACTGTCAATTTTGCAAAAAAATACCCACACCCCTCTTATACTAGCAAGATGCCCGTGCATTGCACGGAACATCAAGATCTTGTGGGGGAAAAGGATGAATGAAGGAAGTCCTTATGTGCAAATGTGGAGAGGAGTGCGGGTAAATTGTCATAGTTTCCTTCCTATCCGTTAGATATAGATCGGACGACCCATATTGCAGGATGGCAGGCACACCATCATCACCAACTCTGCTTTTTTATAGGCTGTCCGATTTATATCTGATGGATAGGAAGAAAACTATGGCAATTTTGCGAAAAGAAACCTACACCCCTCTCCAAATTTGCAAATAAGGCCTTCCCTCGTTCACCCTTTTCTCTCACAGGATAAACTACTCATACAAATGCATCTTGATGTTCTGTGCAATGCACGAGGATGTTTCCTTGGGGGTCTCTCTAGCGTGGCGTGGCCATAGTTGCAAGTTGACGCCCCTTGAGATGCCGACGTTGAGGGGCACTCGGATTTTGTCCGATGAGCTGGTAAGATGAGTTTGATCATGTAGTAAATGCATTCTAAAGACTACTTCCATGTCCATTTCCCTAATTCTCTCCCTGCCCACTGTTTCACAGGTTAGGCTTAGTACGAGTGGAGATTGGCTTGCATATGTACGGGAGGGTACCGACATCAATTTGCACAACATTTACAACGGTGTCACTATTCTCGTAGAACCTTTGTCCAACATTGGGATCAGCCATGCAACGGGCCACCGCCTGAATTGGTACGATGGAACCATGGTGAGATTGAAGAAGATAGCACGAACCTTGCACATGGCGGTCAAAGGTGGACGATGCTGTCCGCGGCCGATTTGTTGCCGTACGAGTACGAAGACGCTGTGCTCCTTTCTAACCACATCTTCTTCGTGACAAACCAGGGGACCTGTTTCGTATGGGACACATCCAACGGTATACTCCCTCTCTCCCAGTTTATTTGTATTGAATTTTTTCGTTTTATAAGTTTCAAATTCAAATTTAGAGCTCCACATCACATGTTGAGATTACAATGTCCATTAAATCGTTGCGTGCATGTATAGTAAAGAAACAAATCTCGAGTTTGCCATGAGTTCGTGCAGCGGTAGTACCACAAGGCCTGGCGCAGGAGTTACATTTACCTCTCAGGGCCCTTGGGTCTGAGCTTCAGTGCCTTATGACACCTGCCTTTGAGTCAATAACAAGTGGACCCGATAGGTGGCTGGTCCACATGTAATTCTCCCAAAGGCAGAGGGGCAGTGGGGCCGAGAGGGGTGAGCCGCAGGTCGGGGGACGTGTGGTGTCATGGGTTCGAGCAGCGTCATGGGAATCGCGTGTGGCTATGGTAGAAACTTGATGCTCGCCGCATTTCAGTTGGCCCATATGTCATGCACATAAAGGTAGAGGGGCGGTGCGGCCGAGAGGGGTGAGGCGCACGTCGGGGGACGTGGTGCCATGGGTTGAAGCAGCGTCATGGGAATCGTGAGTGGCAGTGGATGAAACGTGATGGTCGCCGTAGTTGAACTTCCATGTACAATTTGTCATGTCTACGGACACATGCATTGCATACCGATCACTGGAAGGAGTAGTAGAGAAAGCTAGGCGGATAAATAGTTCCGTATAGTCAAGCGGACCCACGCTAGTACTTGTTCCAAATACATGCACACCATCAAAATATTCCATCTATATCACTATACATAGAGAGGGAATGTTTTTTTACAAAAGAGGAAATAGTTCATCCATCCATAATGCCCTGCTTCTAGTGCAGCATCTTGTTGTTGTTGTTGTTGTTGTTCTCATTTTCTGTGAGAGACGGCTTCGCAACAAGCTCTCTGGACCTTGCAGCTATCTCGAAACTCACACGGGCATCGAGGGCAACATATTTTATCCGCTCATACATCAAGGTATAATTTTCCCAGCCAGACGACCTTAATGCCAGTGTCTCGCCACCCTTCTGAAGATTTGTTCCGAGCACAAAATTTGCTACCTCGAATAGGGATGGTGTCGGTTTACCAGAATCTTCTACATGAATTTTTATTTTGGTTTGTAGGTCAGCAATGCTTTTCAAATCAAGGTTGTACGGCTCCAACTTATTTTTGTCCCCTGCGATGGCTGCCCCACAGAAGTATATGTCCTCCCGAGACAAGAAATCGTGAAGCTCACCTGGTATGGAGGCACGTATATGATGTGGTACACCAAAACATCATCTTTGAGGCACAGCTGAAGGACAGCGGCACATTGGATCTTCCCAGTGGCATGCTCTGTGTACTCTGCGTAGAGACAAATGACCTTCATCTCCACCTTTTGGAAGGAGTTGGATACATTGTTGATCCACTTCCCAACAACCCTTGGGTGGTCGGTGATTGTGGCAACTATGCTCAACGAGCCTTCGATGAGGACATGTTGGACGCTAAAAACATGCATCTCGATCTGTTTCGCCATTTGCAACCACTGGACCTGAGGGCTATGGTTTGGAGAATTAGGATTAGATGCCTAGTCTAACCGAAGAAGATGATTATTTATAGGGGCTTCGGAAATACTCCAGGAGGATGTGAAGAGGTTAAAACAATGTTAATGCAGTGTGGTTTGGATGCAAATGAAGATCAAGCAGTAGTGAAGAAGCCGAGGAAAATTGGTTCCCGATGGAGAATTAAATGGGAGAAGTTATGCGCATGCATGAGGAGAGCTGCGGTGGTTTGACTGCTGCATGCAATGGATTGGACGGGCTCTTCGGTTGCCTTTTGTCTCTCCCACATGCATAGAATGGCCCACTTGCATGCTACAGTTTATTGGCTGGAGTCCGGCTGCAGCTGCTCATGCGTACGCTAATTAATGTTGTGAATGCGGGGCATGGAGGGAAATGGGCGCATGCAAAAGGGTATATACGAAGTTATGCGTAGACAAAAGAGGACCGGAGGGAGTACTACTCATGTTCCTACTACTCCTACTAGTAGTAGTTGTACAACTGTGGTACACTTGATGGTCAAAATACTATTATTCATCCGGACCTCACAGTGAAGTGACAAGACCCTGCGCCCAAGGTGACACCAGTCCAGGCGGCGTGTCCGAGTTACCAAAGTCAGCCTCACCTTGTGCACTGTGCAGTCACTGTCACCGCCGCTATATAGCATGCCTCGCCTCGTCTCCCTCTCCCCTAGCACCACTCCATCTCTATCTCCATCTCCGTCTCGCCAGAGATCCTAAGGTCAATCTTCATCATCTCACTGTGCCCCCGCATACCCTCGCCTCGCTCGCCTCCCCAAGTACCACTATCCCCTCGCTAGCTGCTCCAACACGGAAAGCCTTCTCCCCCGTAAATCAAGCCCACCAAAACCCCACCTTCCAAACTCCACCATGGCCGAACGCGAACCGCGCAGCATCCACATGAGCCGCGATTGGAGCAATCTCCCAAGTGACGTTCTCGACCTTTGTTGTTCGTGTATGGATATGTTGAGCGCCCTGCGGCTGGCTGCATGCTCGAGGGGCATGCACACAACCATCATCGAAGCGAGGCCTAAGCTTTTCAAGACACCATGCTTGCTGCTATCTGGTCTTGCGAGATTTTCTCACCATAATACAGAGCCGTACTTGATGCCCCTCGACTTCAATCCGACCTCCATTAGCCGAAACTTCTTTGCAGGTATGTAGTGGGTCGCCGTTCATCATTTCCCTCGACTTCGATCCGATCACCATCGCCTGAAACTTCTTGCAGGTACGTACTGGGTCGGCATGAACTCCCAATGGATGGCTCCATCAGAGAAGACGGGGAAAAGTTGGTGCTCGTGAACTTCCAGACCTCCCATGAGATTATCCTTCCTACGTTGGATGATATAGAGTTTTACCTTCGTGGTCCAAGTCATCTAGATTACGTAGTCAGTTGGATGCACCTTGTTTTGCAGAAGATTGTAATCTGCTAAGTACCCACACGACATGTGGATTACGCAGACTTCAAGCTAATTGTGTTGTTCGACAAGGGACTCGCCTATCTTTCCGCCGGTGCCTTCTTTAGCTGGAGACATCTCAGCTTGAAGTGGACCATCGTCAAAGCTGATACACACTTCTGTGATGCTATTGAACACAATGGCATCATCTACGCGATCGACAAAGCAGATTGCACCACATATTGTTGGGACGACACGTGTAAGTTGTTTCCGTCTGATGTTAATGATGACGCCATGACACTGTTTGAACTTTTTGTGATGATTGGCATATCCCTGTTTGAGCAGAATTTGAGTAGAACTATGGCAATGTATTAGAGACACCATAAATCAGCTATATTTGGAATGAGTTAATTCATGCGATTGTGACCATGTCATTACAGCCAATTTGTACCCCTAAATAATCAAACTGTTAGGAAGATATTGATATTCTCCTTATTTTATAGTAATCTATATACTACTAAATATGAGTGTGTATCAATGGCCATGTTAGTTTCCTCATTTTCATGATGTAGAACCATGCATCACACCGTTGATTTCATCTAACCATACATTAGGGAAGTAAATGTGCATATGGAGAACTCTATATTTTGAAGTAGTGAAATCCTGTAATGCTTACCATGTGTACATACCTATGTTCGCCCTTCAACAATCAATAGCTAGAATAATATGCTCACAAATTTTTTCCCCACAGAACATGAGTATATAACAATGCATGGTCTATTAGTTTCCTTGAAGAATTTGTTTGTGAGGACAGAACATGATTACATAACATGCATGACATGGTAGTTTCTTGTGAAGAATCGATTGTGAGATAACATGAGTATAACCATGCATGGCACTTCTATATTTTCGAACCCAGTATACATTTCCCTGTATTTTCCTCCTAGTTCCAATAGGGACATATCAATGATGTTTCTTGCATTATCCTACTCATACTCTGAACAATGCTGATCTTACATTGACAATGCCTGCCCTTTTTGATATGATGCAGTGTACCTACAGTTACTGCCCTTTGTAATTACACCACCTTTGAAAAAAATAGGGAAGCACAACTGGTTCCTTGCTCGATCAGAGGACGATAAAAGACTAATGATCATTCGGACACATGATCCGGAAAAGTTATATTGCAAAAACCCCACTGTATGCAAGCACTGTGAAATACGTGAGTATCCAGACAGTGGTTGTCACGTCTATGAGTAGGATACCAGCTTGTTGGGGCCTGCAGGATTTTTGAGTTGGAGGCGGGTAAATAGCCTTTGTTCATACTCCCTGTTTCTCGGACTCAATTATCCGATTAACCAGCAGATCACCGTTGGCAAGGACATTGATGGCAGAGAGGCTCTGTTTGCTATGGAAAATTGTGTCTACACGGCGAGCCCTAGGAGTTTGGGAGAAAACTCCCCTGATTGTCAACGGTACAGCCTGCAGCCAAAAGAAGGTGAGAATGACAAAGGCATTTGGATTATGTTTGATCCTAGGATGTGTCGAGTCCGACAAGCAGCGATGTGGTTCAAGCCTTCAGGTTGATAGGTAATTGGGCTGTTGCGTCGAAAGGGTGGAGTACTGGTGTCTCCGGATCACTGGTGGCTGAACCTGGGATGCAAATTATGATGGTGTTGGATCATTCCTCTTCGAATGACTTGTTGTCTTTGGTGCTTGTTCTAGATGGGTAGTTCTCTCTTTTCTTATGCATATTCCTTGTCATTTGGTCATCCTCGACTATGTCACTCTTACTATGTAGTATTTGCCTTTATTTAGAATGCCATTCTTGTCTGGATCACGAGAGTCTGAGCGCTGTAGATGGGTGCATTTTGGTGGTGTAGCAAGACATCTTATGAACTACAATATCTTGCTGTTTATGTCAGTAGTAGTCACTAGTTAGTGTTTGAATGTTGTATATATCGTGTCTCGAACAACTGGTGGGCTAAATGAGGGCATCACCATTCTCCAGTGTTCAAAGTATATCTCCTTTTTTCAAGTTATAATTTGAGCTCAGTGTCTTTTCGATGATGTATAGTTGTTTGGGCCAGTGAGGTGTCGTTGAATATGGGCCAAGTAGTAACATAATGCCAAATAGCTCAATTATGACTCTCAAACCGGGCTCTCAAAAGATCCTCAAAAAATGGCCGGGCTCTCAAAAAAATAAAGAATAGGGACTCTTAGGCCGACATGTGGGCGCCACCGGTGTTTTCGTGTGCTTGCGCGCCAAGAGCATATTGGCGTGTGTTCGAAATTCATGCTACCTTTTCATCCCCAATCAACCCCCACCTCTGGAATCTCGATTCCTACTCCAGTTCCCCCAAATCCCCTCCTGTACTCCCTGTACTCAAGCGCACTATCATGTCGCCGATCAACGCGGATCTCTGAGCCGGAGATCCTGAGGTCCGTCCTGCCTTCGGGCGCTGCGTGCTATCACTCAACAGTGGCATGGCGGCGCTTGACGACTAGTTTGCTGGCAAAGTGTTGATGGTAACCATCAACGGCGACCGGCCTCCCATCTCGCCGGACAACCTTGTCAAAGCTCTTGGCATTGCACACGGCATCCAAATAAGTGACTTGCTCGTCGAAGTTTGTGCGCCACCGGCTGATTTCTTCGTCAGGTTCCAGACAACTTTCGACTGCAGTCATGTGTTCGAATCTTCCCAGCGTTTGTTCTGCGATGGCGCGCTAGTGAGCTTTGACCAGTGGCACCCAGGATGGGGCTCGGTGCCCTCTGAGCTTGAGTTTTTAACAAAGCTTACCTTCCACGACATGCCTCGACGTGCTTGGAACGGTGAGTCCATGAATGAGCTTATCAACGACCTTGGAGGTGAGCTCGTAAGTATGTTTGTTCCTCCAGACAGCTGGGCTCTGACGGTTATGGCATGGATGAAGAAGCCGTCCACCATACCGAAGGTGATTGGTGTTGAGATACCGGTGCAGGAACCGAGGTTGTACTATTCGTCGCCACCAAGGCCGCTGCAGACCACGTTAGGGATGTACCTGTATCGAGTGTTCATGCATGTCGAAGAAGTGGTCAATCCATCAATCGAAGTCCTGTCGCCGCCGCCGGTGCCCGGGTCCGTCGACGACGTCCATTACAGGAGTCAACGTCAGACTTTCCCCGTGTTGCTCAGAACGATGGATGGCACAGGGCCTACTCCATCACGCAACGGAGGCCACTGCTTGTTTGGGAGAAGAGGCAAGGTTGGCTGCCTGGATGTGCTCTAATTTGAGGAAACAACTGAATCTTGTCAGATGACTTGTTCTATTTTTTTACCTGTACTTTTTTTAGAAAGGGTTGTACATCAACTTAATGTTCTAGCAGAACTTATATATTGTGTTGTATGTCTATTTTCTTTGCATAACATTCAAGATATTTCCCCGTCATTGATAAAGATGATGAACTGTTATGTACGAATTCATTGGTTTCAACATAGCCCTACCCGTAGCGATCCACTGCTTCCACCCTGATTGTGCCGCCTGCGTGAAATTTTTGTATGCAAGTTCAGTGTGCTATGATGTTCTATATGATTTTGTCAACTATATAAGTTTTTACTGAGCATCATCAATGGATATGGCTGAAAGATGTATTTACGAGCATCGACCGATGGGTATCTCTCTCTATCTCTCTCTCACACACACGCACAAGTGGGACCGGTTGAACTATTTCTTCGCTCGTGACAACTTTAATTAGGTTCCATTGTACTCTAACTTTTTTCTTAAGTTATTAATTGAGCTCAGTGACTTCAAAAAGTTGTACAGAAGCCTTGTTTGGGCCTTTCCAGCATCGCTGAATGTGGGCTGAGTAGCCATGTAAGGTTGTACTGTACTACATAGGCCTTTTTTCAACATCAGCAATGCATCTGGGCCGACAGTTGTACACAATCCGGGTCAACTTGTTATTCTCCGCCCCGCTGGGCTGCAAATCTTTCCTAGGAGGGATGCATTAGGCTTAACAATAAAAATGGGCTTTAAGAAATAATAAATGGGATGTAATTATAAAAACTGGGCAGTAACTATAAAAAAATGCACGAAACACGTAATTAGTTTATAAAATATTACTTTTGGATTTTGAAATTTTAATTTCATTAATTGTTGCATGTGCATTGTTTCGTTGGATTTTTATGTAATACAAATTTATAATGAAATTGTATTTAATCTAACTAGAAATTTCAGGACAAAAATATTTCGGATCCTATCAAAATGTGGGAAATTTTATTGAATTCTGTTTTGTGTGATTGGTTGAAATTATTAATCGTTGTCCTAGCTAGAAAATTGGTTGTACTTTTAACAAACTGTAAATGGGTTGTAGTAAATTCCATTAGAATTCAAAAATGGGCTGTGCATTCTTACAAATCGCAAATGGGCTATAAGTTCTCTGCGACACACTTGTGGGCCTACTAAGTTGACGCATATGCAAGGCTTTGTCAACTTATAGTCAACACATGGTTCTAGCAGCTGTGTCCGTTGGCTGTCCATCCAACGGATGTCGTGCTTCTTCTTCAATCTCAGATACTCTAGCTTCAGCCACCCAAAAAATGATTCCTCCCCTTGACATCTCGGGCGCACCGTTTCGGAGGCTGGCCTGTGGGCCTACTAAGTTGACGCGTACCAAGGGCTTTGTCAACTTAGTCAATATAACCGATTCTAGCTGCAGTGACCGTACGATGTCCATCCAACGGTGGTTGTGATTCTTCAACCTCTGGTCTTCTTGCTCCAGCCGCCCAAACTAGCGCCGATCGTGCTGCCTGCTCCTGCCGCCCATGGTCGGCTATGCTACCACGGAGGCCTAACCTCCCCCTACCACTCCCACCGCTGGCTAGGCCCTACGGCGACGACATCCTCACACCGCAGCCGAACTAGTGAACCCTCATACTCCTCTCCGCGTGGGCATCCACTGCCGTGTCTTCCCCGGCTCCGTGTCATCCCCTTCCTAGGCCTCTCCATCGTACACCACCTTGGTGCTCTCGGTGCAACGTGGTCAATGTGGTCAACGTCCGACTTCCATCGAAAGAGTACTGTACGTGGAGAGGCTGACAGCTGGGCCCACGGCCGCAGCAAGGAAGTGCCTCCTTATTACACGGAAAATAATTATTCCTCCACCTGACAGCAGGACCCACCGGACGGGCCACCATATTTCGCGAAAAAATGTTTCCCCCTTGACTGCTGGGACCCACCAGCTACATCTTTGCACGCAAGGAAGTGTGTCTTATGGGCAAAAAATGATTCGCTCCCTGACTGCTGGCACCCACCAGCTACATCTTCGCACACAAGGAAATGCGTCCATATTACGGGCAAAAAAACCGATTCGCCCCCTGACTGCTGGGACGCACTAGCTACATCTTCGCACGCAAGGAAGTGTCTGATAGTGGGGACCCACTCAGTCGAAGCGTACATAGCGTTGTCATTCTGGTCGCGAACGTGTACGTACATACTGGTCGATCGGTCTATCTGCAGGCTGCAGCGATGAACTGTGGCCCTGTAAGGAAGGGCACATGTGGTAGTAGAGGCGCGCACGTGTGGTAGTAGAGGCATGCATGTACATGTATGTACAGCGGCTAGGGTGCAAGAAAGTAAATACGGCCACGTACATACATAGGGGCAGGGTCTCAAACGCCTACTCGTGCATACGTACGGCCAGGGCTCGTGTACTTGGCTGTGGCTAGGTCAGAACGGAGAAACTGCGTCGTCGTCGTGTTCATGGGGAGGTAACGGAATGCATCATGTTCATCGGGAGGCAACATAACACGTGTTGTTCGTCGGGAGCCAACTGGCTTGGACGGAACAGCCGATGGAAACGAGGCCTGGCGTACCGTAGAACGGAGGAAACGGCCTTGTGTTCGACCGGCCACGGTGGAAATGGGATCCTGTTCATCGGGAGGGGTCTGGAGTACCGCAAAATGGAGGAAAAGGTCCTCCTACGGGCGAAACAGGGTCCTGTTGATTGGGAGGGGTGTGGCGTACCGCAAAACAGAGGAAACAGACTTGTGATGGAGCGCTATGGTCAAAACAGGGGTCCTGTTCATTGGGAGGGGTGTGGTGTACCGCAAAACGGGACTCCACGGGCTACTATTCATCTTCACCGTCAACTGCCTCCACGGGCTACTGTTCATCCACCATCGACTGCCTCCACGGGCTCCTGTTCATCCACTGTCGACCTCCTCTAGCCTCCACCTGCGACTGTTCATCCACGGACTCATGTTTATCAGGGCTCCACCGCGCGCTCCTCCACCGGCTACTGTTCAACCAGCCCTCTCCATGGGTGTCCTATTCAAACACCCCTCCACGGGCTACTGTTCATCCAACCCTCCACCGGCTACTGTTCACCAAGCCCTCCACGGGGTCCTGTTCATCCAACCCTCCACAGGGTCCTGTTCATCCACCGGCTCGATCGATCGGGGTACTATTCATCCAGCGGCAACGGCCTCTACTACCATGGGGTCCTGTTCATCCAACCCCCCACCGGGAACTGTTCATCCAAACCCCCTCAACAACGCTCACTATTCATCCAGGTGCAAGATCGATCGGCTTCAGTTAGCAGCAGTAGCGAAGGAATTACACTCGGGTTCAATTAACAGCAAGGGATCGATCGATCGCTCGGGTTCAGTAACGTGTAGCCTGTAGTGCAATCGCTTGGGTCCAGTTAGAGCCCAACGCCTCGCTCGGGTTCAGTTAGAGCCCAACGCCTCGCACACACACGCGTACGTACGAGATAAACGTGCATCGCTTGGCTCCCGACCACCCGCCATAACCAGGAACTCCCCAATATTTTCCTCGCCCTCGCTTCTACCACGGTTTTTTCTATCATGGACGGCCCAAAGAATGTCATGCAGCTGCGTCTCCGGCCCGCCCAGGACGAAAAGCCCATTTTCTGTCATGATTTTTTCTCATAGAAGTAGGACACCACCACATCTATGATGATACCGGGTTTTGTCACAATTATTGTCATAGAAGTGTCATAAGTATGACAGTATTTTTTTTCGTTCGGCCCAAAATGTCACAGATGTGTCTTTTTTGTAGTGTCTATGTTCACATACAACGGGTGCAAGCCAGTTTCGCACACGCTAAATACTCGGGTTAAATTTGACGAGCCTAGCATATGCAGATATGGCCTCGGAACACTGAGACCGAAAGGTCGAACATGAATCATATAGTAGATATGATCAACATAGTGATGTTCACCATTGAAAACTACTCCATCTCACGTGATGATTGGACATGGTTTAGTTGATATGTATCGCGTGATCATTTAGATGACTAGAGAGATGTCTATCTAAGTGTGAGTTCTTAAGTAATATGATTAATTGAACTTTACACTACAAAAAAAGACACTTCCATGATGATACATGTTTGTCACAGTAGGTCTTTTCTGTCATGCATGTACATCCATGACGATTTTATGGAAGAATCAAGATAGTCACACCTGTGCTGTCGTAGAAGTGTTCCATGACATTACCAAAATTATCATCACTGAAGTGTCCACTGCCATGACGATAAATCGCGCGTCATAGAAGTGCTTTCGTCAAGGGTGATCGACAAGTGGCATCCACCATAAGGGCGCCGTTAAGCTATCGGGTCCGGTTTTGGATCCAATAACCCGTTAACAGCCCAGACCAATGAGGATTTTCCACGTGTAAAATTGTCATTGGTCAGAGGAAACATGTGTTGGCTCACCGTTGGGACAGATGTCATCCATTCATTAGACAGGAGGCGCCTATGATACGTCGACATATGGCACAGCTCAACAGAGGCCCATTCCGGTGAAAAGGCCGGTCCATTTGACTTATTCAAAAGGTAACGGGCCGGCCCATGGAAAGCTTGTTAACGGCTTGTTCGTATATAGCCCATTTACGACCCGCTAACTCACGACCCATTACGGCCTATGGAAATTAAGCCCAGTAGCTTCATCTAGGCCGTCCAATATGATTCTAGCCCATTGTAACTTCCGGCCCATGTAAGGCCCATGATGTCTTTCAGCCCATACGAGGCCATTTGTAAATCTTGGCCCATTAACCGCCGTGGTGAATCTGGCCCGCAATGAACAATGTGCCACTTTATACCCATTAACAGCCCATTATTCCATTGGGCCGTTTCCAACCCATGTTATCTTTCGGCCTTCTCAGGGCCCGTTTATTCTTGGGCTTATTTCCAGCATTCGATTACTTACGACCCATTACTAGCCTTTTCTATTTGTGGGCCAAATTCAGCCCTTGGTTATAGTCGGCCTGTTTGCGGCCCGTTAATCCTTTGGGCCGTTTTCATAGCGTCATCAAATACGGTCGATAACGACGACCCATTATGGTCGGGCCATGAACGGATGATTCCAAATCTAGCCCATTTACGGCCCATAATGCAGTCTGTTATTGGCTTATATTTGGTCGACCGATCATACGACCCGTAGAAGGCCCATTGATGATACGGCCCGTAGAAGGCCCATTGTTTCTACAGCCCTTATAAGTCCCATTATTTCTACGGCCCGTAGGAGGCCCATGGTAACTATAGTAAATATGTAGCCCATGGTTATTGTGGCCTAGTTTTAAAAAATAGGTTATTGTGGCCACGAGCAAACCGCGGAAAAAGAACTGCATTGACTACAAGCAAACAAATAAACAAGACATCAAGGAAATAAATAAGCAAGCAACTTACGCTAGGCTATCATTGCTATTACACATATTATATCCACTAGGCATCAAAGTTCACCACTAGTGCAAATATAGGGAACAAAGCCGCATATCATATACGTTGGTTGTCAAAGTTGGTGACCAGTGCAAATAAACGTCGTAGCTAAACAAGTACATAACTGAAACCACTTCAGAAGATCTCAAGAAAAAATATCCTAGGTACCCATAATGCTGGCAAGATGCTTAGCAAGCTTACTAACTTTCTCTTGTTTGGCGCTTAAATCCTCCAGCACTTGTTGTTGCACCAGAAAGTTTGCATCTGAATTCTGCAGGGACTTCCTCAGTCCTTCGGTTTCCTGTCGCATAACATCTGATCAATGTCTTTCAACTTGAAGTTGAGGCTCAAGAAGCCAAACTGATTCAGGCAGTGAGTTCGAAGAGCTGGTGCCAGCAGTAGTAGCCAGTAACTCGAACACTACATGAAGACAAGACTTTGGGGTTGTCACAGTGTCTTCAATATGGTTTTTATGAGATTTCTTGGAGACCAACAGGGATGTCTCACTATCTTGAACCTTATCTGCATTACTTCCTTTACCATTGCATAACGGGGTACTCTTCTCCAATATTTTATCCATGTTCTAAAAGAGAAACAAACAAAGACATCACAGGTTTACCATGTTGTATATGAAACTCATTTTGTTAAACCAGTTTAGTAGTAAGATGGACACGATAATAACATGAAACAAACATATATCTATGTAGTATGGTCACTGTATGGTCTATATCATTCTAGTTTATGTTGCCAAATCAAGATAGAGACAGTTCGAATCATATCTATTTAAGACAAAGCAGCATAGACAGAGTATAAGTATGGGAAACTACACAGCAATAACAACACTTGTAATGTGCATGGCATGAGAACATAACTGTTTATTCAATTGAAAATGAAATAAACATAGAGCAAGTTACAACAGCAAACACGTTAAAGAAACAGATTTAAAACATACTTGTAGCGCAATTGGAGTTTCAATTGCATCCTTCAAATTTGAAATTAGTTGGATGAGTAAACACAGTGATGCAAGAGCAAACTAGTATGAACCATAGCTACATAACCCGACCTGAGAACAATTATTCTTCTGCTTTAAGCATTGACTTGGGGTTCGGAGTGGTGGTCCTTGTGCTTTGGGCACTGAAGTTGCCTTACTAACTGCTCGTGTTTGGGTGCTTTGTGGTGAAGATGGTGCTGTGTCAACTGGAACTGGGTTACTATCTGCTGGGGTTGGGGGTTAGAAGGGGTGTAGCTGGTTCTCTATCCAACTAGGTAGGGGTACAACTTGCGTGAGTCTAGGTTATGTGTGGCGGGGCTGGTTCTTGGGCAAGTACAACCGTGGTTCTATCTGCATCGACAGGTAGCACGATCTTTTCTGAAGACTGTGTTTTTACTCTCACAGATACTACCATCACCCCCTCCAATTGAAATGGCTGATAAATAAGAAAAGTAATTGAATGTACAGACATTGTAAGATAGACAGGTGCAATGGATAGTAGAGAAGAAAACAGGGCATGAAATAATTCACATTTATGTTCTCTAACCAAACAGAATAGCAGGACATAATTTCACATATATGATGGCTAATTAAACAGGATAGCATGACATAATTTCACATGTATGATGGCTAACTAAACAGGATAGAATGACATACTTCAAAATATGATGACTATGCAAACATGATGACATGATGTAACTATACGATGTGTCTATTAAAGTGGTTGGAATGCCATAAATCACAAACATGTAGTCGATGGAAACATGATGGCATGATATAATTCACGGATAGAATGACATAATTCAAAATATGATGACTATGTAAAGTGATGAGATGATATAACTATATTATGTCTTTAGAAAATGGGTTGGCATGCCATAATTCAAATACATACTGTCTATGTAAACATCATGGCATGATATAATTCAAATATATGATTTATATACTAAGCAAGTGAGCAGAGGGCAATCACATATATGATGTGTCAACTAAGGAGATGTCATTCAATATTGTTTATATGATGTAAAAACTAAGCATTGCAATACAACATATGCATGATATGAGTAATATAACCCTGCCAAGTTTGAGCATACACCTCAGGGGGATAATAGGACTGGTCATCTACCTCTGAATCCTCCTCTAAAGAGCTATCTATAACCAGCAAGATATCTGCTTCAGCATGTAGCATTGTCTGCTCTGAAGACCTTGTTTTCACTCCAGATTTCTCCATCACTAATTCAAATGGCTGATGCACAGGAAGAGTAATTGAATGTACTAAAATTGTTGACAAATTTAACACGTAATAAAAAATGATGGCATGATATAATTGACATATAAGATGACTGGCTAACCAGGGTGGCATTGCAAAATTCACATATATGATGCCTAGCTAAACAAGATGGCATTGCATGATTCACATATATGATAAAGAAACTAAATAGATGGCATTCACACAAAGCTTGTCTAAACTAAGAAGATGGCATATTTGATGTATAAAGCAAGCAATGCAAGGCACCATATGCATGATATTACCAACATCAGCATGCCAAGTTAGAGCGAAGACCTCAGGGGGTAAATAGGAGTGGTCTTCCCCTTCTGAATCCCCCTCAGAACAGTTATCTTCCTCTCGATTACAATCCGAAATGGGTGGAGGGGGGCTGCCTTTGCGCCCACCATGGAGCGATGCAAGGCTCATCTCTTTTTCTCTACATGTTCAATTCCATTGTGTACAATAACTGACATGCATAGCAATAAAACATAGTGAGATTATGTAAGGAGTGTATGCACAAATCCAGAGTGATGGTAGCAAACTGTGGACAGACCCAAAACCAATGATAGCAGGCAGATAATAGCTTTAGTTAAAAAATACAGATAATGGCTCCTTTAATGTTTGTTTGCACCCAACATGAAACTCATAGTAGACACCCGAGATTAGCCAGATAGTAGACATATAGTACTGATTGCTGCCCCAATATGTACCCCACAACCATTTAAAAACTCAAGTTTCAGCATTAGTTTGGACCTGACTCAGAGTCTAATAGGTGAACATGATGATAAAGTAGCATGCACTATTGTAGGATGCTGCTAACATGAAACTACGATCAGAGACCCTTTGTGAAACTATGTGCGATGCCATAGTCGCAAACGGTGCTGTATGAAAACCATCAGAAATGTGTAAAACGTTTGCGATGACGGATGCATCAAACATGGTTAAGGTTTTAGTTACATGTGCGATGAAGGACATACGGTTCAGTTCAATGAACTGTTTGCAATGAGGAGGAACAAAAGAAACATGCAGCCAAATGGAGGTGTGTGCGATACATAGCATACGGTTCACTCGGATGAACTGTTTGTGATTAGGCAACACAAAAGAAATGATCAGCCAGATCAAAGGTGTGTGCGATAGACGGCATGCGGTTCACTCGGATGAACTGTTTGCGTTGAGACATGAGAACAGAAACGGTTCAACTTAACAAGATGTGTGTGATACGCGGCAAACAGGTCTGTAATCAGAAATGTGTCTAAAGACCCATAAGAACACAGACGGTTGCTGCTAATAAGACGTGTGTGTTGTGAGCAAACGGTTGCTGGTATACAATTGTGAGTGATTGATGAAAACATCACCGAAGGGTTCCATCGTTTAGTCCGTGTGCGATGTGATTTTCTTTGTCCTCACACCATCTACGCTTTGTCAACAGAGCATCAACATATATACTTAAAAATACAGCATTGCATAACCAAATTAAGCATACAATTACACAAGTGAGTACACACATAACATTTGCACACATCAAAGTAAGCAATTACATGCATACTAAAGTAGGAGAAACGAGGATCTAATCATCTACTTATTGTTGCAACGACGCTTGCCATTGCTCTGCTTCCGGCTGGATCCCTGGCCATTTTGGGGAAGGTGGGACTTCCTCATGTCAATGATCCGCCGGTACATGTCGTAGCTCATGTACGCATCCTTGGCCGCGTACACGACGTGAGTTTTGTCGAGTTTCTCCATCCAGGCCGAGTGCCAGGCACGCTTGTCCCTATTGCACAAATCCTTCATGTCTCTATAGTAGGGGTCGATGATGGCCTCGGCGAGGTGAACCAGTGAGTCCTTCTCATGCTCCTTGCTGCCCCAGATCTTGTATTGGCCCTGGATGTCGACAAGATTCTGGCAGGCGATGCCCGAACTCTCGAGCGCCTTTACAATCTTTGGTGATGTCCACCGTAGCAAATATGTAGTGGGGGCTGTTGACAAACCTAGAGAAACGCTCGCAAGACCTTGTGGCCAGGCAGTAGTGGTAGACGAGGACGTGGTGGCGCACACACATCTGGGCAACGACGACCTTGGGACGAGACCCGACATAAGCGCGGGTGTACTCGAGGTCGAACCCGACCACCTTGTACTTCTCCTCGGCAAGCAACAACTCCATGATGTGGATGGAGTGCTCCGCCCAGACCGGGTCGTTGGTGTACACCACCGAGAGGTCCATGAACCTTCTGTGGGTGTCCACCATGGCACGCATGGTGAACTGCTGCTCGTCGTCGGCAGCCGCTTGGAGCGCCATTGGAGCCACGCAGGATACTCTCTAAGAATTTCTCGTGGTGGGTGTGCTTCTTGCAATGGTGGGCGCGATCGAAAGGTTAAAGAGACACAAGGGTAGGTTAAATGGCCGCTGTAATAATAAATGGGGTCGGCTGGCCTGTAACCGTCACATCTTGTCACGACGTTCATAGCGGAGGATTCCAGAATCTAGTGCATGCTTGACAACATCGCACCCCAGGCGTGGACACGCGAGTGCGATAATTAATTCTGCGCTCTATAGTGCACACGGTGGAAGAAACCAACTGTGTGCAATAATGTCGAAGATCACAGTCAAGTTAGCTATACAGATCGTGTGCTGTGATATCGACAAGGTAAACTGATTCGAGAATGGTTAATAAAATCTAACGCCATCACATATTAAGGTCAAAATATTGCTAGCAATATACGAGTCTCATACGATGCCATTTCAATGATTGTACCACAAAACCTTGAAATGTTACAACATTCAAATTCCAGAGTTATATGGCTCAGATTCTAAGATTACAAGGTTCAAACTGATATTAGAAATGAAATTCAGCCCATCAGCTGCAAATGCTCGCACTGATGCGCTGAACATGGATATCAGAGAGGATCAAAATAATATCACCGCTTCTAAGTCTGGCTTCAAAACCCCACAATTTTTGCAAAGGGGTTAACCACTCAGAAGTCATGTATGGGGTTGACCTGATGACTTCCGATTACTCTGTCATCTGATGTTCCAAAATGAAATTCAACATTTTTGGAGCCTACTCCATTCTGCTGTAGGCGCCGGCGCTGAGCAACAAACCATTCATTTTTGCGAAATAACTATAGGGCAAACCTCATTTCCTTCAGCACCCTTGCTCTGAGAACAAAGAACCTGGCGAATATAATCTTCAGTATGGTCCCTCGGTAGGAGTTCAAAGTAATTTTTGAGAGATGCAGATCTAGGAATTCGATGTGATTGTTATATTGTATCACATTATCCACCACTAGGCCTAATCTTATTTGCAAAAGAAGAAAACGTGTTAGTGCCTACATGCAGTTTTGAACATTACTACAAGCCTAGCTATTTGGTTTGCAGGATTTTTCAAATGCACTAACATGCCATCTTTGATTTGACTTGATTAACATGGGCATTTGATTACACTCTAGAGAAATGTAGCCTTCTTCACAAGAGATTGGAGTGGATGAAAAGGTCCCTAAGAAAACCTGTATAGATGAATCCAAAGGAGAAATGCTTATTGATTGTAACCATATGGATCAAGCAACCAATATGGGGTGGGGCATGTATGTACTGAAATCCTCCAAAAGAGCCTTCAGAAATCGTAGTACATTGTCATTGTAAACTTGGAAAAAGGTGTCACAAATTGAACTCCCTTATGGTTAACATTTAACAGGAAATGAACATCACCTCGATATATAGCTTCTCCAGGCACGGAAAGCATCTCAGGAAACTGACAACTTGCTCCAGGTCGGGCCCGATAGATTCTAGTGCCAAGACCTTCACTGCGCGTAGTTTCAGGGTCAAGCTTGTCAGAATCATTTTCTGAATGACTGTCAGACAAACATCTTCAAAATTAGAAATAATGTTAATTTGTAGAAGGAGAGGTAGAAGGCGGCTATTGTACCTAAACAAGTGTGGATCCAATAACAAGTTCGGAGTATTTGTCAGATGAGTAGCCCACCACTATCAATTTCGGCGCAGAAATGACATTGATTCTTGTTGGACCTTCTTGATAAACTACAAGTAATCTCTCAAGTGTAGGTGTGTCATGGATGACCATACCGTAGTCCACCTTTTGTGATGTTTTCCTGCTGCACCAGCAACACACATAAATAGTCCGAAGAGTCATGGATGTGATGTGGAAGGTACTCAACCCATTGATCGCCTGAAGACGAAGGTACTCGAGTGCAGTACAGCCACGGAGCAGGCGCTCCATGTTACCCTTTGAGAGGAAGACGGCGACAAGCTCGAGGTCCTTTAGTCGTGGTAGAATAAGAGCGGGCGCGTCATTAAGGGGCGGGAAATGGTAGTTCCTGAACTTGGCAACGCGTAGTGTGGGCACGAGGCGGAGTGCGGACGTTGGCAGCGACCACATATGCCCATCATCAAAAGTGAGCTCCTCGAGCTGATCTAGGGTGGGGGATTGGAATCAGACGTCAAGCTTGACTCGGTCCTTGCCGTTGGAATGGAACTTGCCCATTCTAAGGCCTTTGGTTGGGCCAAGGTGACTGCCGAGGATCTTGGAGAACGCATCCAAGCTTTTGCGATAGCCATGGCAGAGCTCATGAGTGTCGATGAGGTTGAGAGGGCTGGAGTTCCATAGGGGGCGCCACCGCCGAGAAAGGAGGGTTATCCACGCCCCATATTTGATTGGGAGGAGGGAGCTGATGACTCTCAACAAATCATTGGGGAGGCTGCTGATTAAGTCTAGGCCTGCTAGAGTCGCTTGTGGTTCTAGCTTGCCCCGCCTCCGCTTGTTCGCAACCCCATTCTCCACCTCCAGAGTCTCCTTGTCAGCGGTGCTTTCTGATAGAAATGGGAGTACAGGGAATATTTAGTTAAAACAGGGCAATAGAAAAGTGTATTGGGAACAAGAAGTTATCAGGTAGGAATATAGTAAGATAAGGGAATAGAAATTGGTTGCTTAAATACTACACAATTCATTTGAGATTGCTGGGTAAGTCAACATATACAGATAGTTGAAAATAAAACTTACTTTGAACAAAGTCTGGACAGATGATTTTGTCGGGGAAGATAGCATATATCTCATCACCAGGCCTTTCTATGTGCTGTGCAATTTTAGTGCCAGCTTTCAGTACATAAAACTTTGCAATTTCATTCCAAAAGCCAGAGCCAAAATAGGAGTCACCATGTTCATCAAGTCTTACAGTAGCAATGATTCTAAATCCATGGTTTGTGCGCAGTATGACATTCGTGGAGCCTTGATGTATGTAAAGGGAAAAATTGTGCACTACATAATATGTTGCATAGCGAGGGATGTCCTGTAGAAAATGGTAGGGATGTTAAAGAAAATATGGTAACATGCAAATATGGGCCCAAATTAAAAGAAATGTACAGCAGTTGAAATCGAAGGACAAAAGTCTATAATTAAACAGATAGGGTAAACATGATGTCATGGAAATATGAGAGTAATCGAAAGAACAATACATCATTAATTTTCCTAATATAGAAAGAAGAGGGGGAAAATTCCCTTTGACGTATATGGTGCATGTGGCACCTTTTATCCAAATGTAGCAATATTTAGAATATGTTTAGGAAAGTAGGCCATGCCAACCGATTTAGGGTGAGATTGAACATACCGCGCATGTCCTCGAGTTATCTGCTACGATGAGATGGAATCTCTAGCGGCGGTCGCCAAGACCTGAAGTATCGGCACACTGTACATTCTATGAATGAAAGAAAACCCTCAAATCAGCTCGAATAAAAATGAATTCACGGCGATTTCCGCTGGGTGATTAAAGGAGGCAGATGAACTGGGATAAGAGATGAGATAATATCTCATTAAATTAGTTACCTTGTATTCCATGAGAAAGAACCCTTAGTACAGCAGATTCCCCAACCGAGCGGAGCTGGGTTGACCGTGAGCAGCGTCGAGAAAGTCGATAGAGATAGGCGGCGGCAAGCGGAAGTGGCGAAATGCAGTGGGATTTGCCGGCAGTCTGGTGGCGGCAGCAGGCGTCGATCTAAGTGTTTATCGCCGCGATAGGCGGTGCCATGGCATAGACACGGAAGAGCTTGTGCAGGTGTGAATTGGGATCGTACCAGAGGGGCCGAGGTGGGTGGCGGGCGGGGTGAGGGTTATTGTGACGTGGGGATGGTGAGGGTTTTCTTTTTTCGTTTTTGAATTGGGTGGTGAGGGTTTTCTGTCCCACAAAGAATTTTGGGGGCGACGGTTTGCTAGAGAGAATCGTGTGTGATTGACGTAGCAGGCAAAATGAAAGTCATTGCACACGGTTCCAATTTTGGGTACCATGTGTGAGTGACATACTACGTCCGTCCTGGTTTATTGCTCCCCCGTTGTAATTTTTACCAAAATTTGGTGAAATAATTAACATACTCAGACATGGATAATAAACGTACACGTAGATAAGCATAGTTCAACCATAAGTAGTATATAGTTCAACAGTATTAAGCATACTCAAGCATACATATATAGTTCCATCCATCCCACATCTCATCTCACAGGCCAGCACGATCCTGAAGCTTCTCCAGGTACTCAGCGTACGTGCCGTGAACCACCCTGCGAGAATACTTCTGCTTGAAGGAGCCAACGGCCCGTCCTCTTGCATGCACTAGAACACTTAGATACGGATGAAGCTTCTGGTTGCAAAATGGGCATCCATAGCCACTGTTCCAAGTCCTAATACACCTGTTATGCATTCCCGCATAAAGCTCCCTCAGGATTTGCCTGTTGTACCTCCTCTGGACATCTTCATCCTCGCTGTCCACATCGTCAGACATCACCTATACAAATAGTAAAACAAATTTGGCATCAAATCACTGATTACATGCTGTGAAGTAGGATTGGGAATTTATGGCTATTTATTTATACATATCCAGAGATTATGGTTGATTTTTAAGCACAGTCGTCTATGTACATACCAATCTTGAAGAAAATAATGGCACAAACATATGTAAGTCATTCAAAATCAATTGTCAAGTCCTGGCTAGGAATTATTAGCACGAACACTAACCCTAGTCGGATTACTAGAAAAAATCATTTGCACAGATGAAACAACTAATCACTTATCACCTGTACCATTCAAACAATCAATACACTACACGGATCTAACAAAACTTACTCAGATTTCATGGATTCGGAGAACATAACCACATGATTTCTATTCCAAAAAGGGGGAGGCAGGGGTAACCAGAGAAACCCTATGTTCTATTTGACACATAAATGGGTATAGATGACTAACCAGCTGTCCTCGTCGTCGGAGTCATTGCCGGAGTGGTCGTCGGAGTCGTCACTGGAGTGGTCGTCGGAGTTGATGTGGAACTCCACCTCCGGTTGTGGAAGCTCGATACCGCCGAAGACGTCAGGGTGCAGTGATAACTCGCCGGCGGTGACGGCAACCTTTGTCTCCATCTCCACGCCGTGCTCCGGTGCTTTAGTAGCCCCAGTGTCGCCACTCCCTCCGATGGGGCGCTTCGGCGGTATCCTCATACACTGACGGCTTTGAGGACTGAGAGCGGCGCCGAGGTTGCAAGTGCAGAGAGAGGATTGTGTGTGCATAGCGAGGATGGGGGTGCGGCCGCTCGGGCGCATCATTAATATGGAGTAGTGGGAGTTGTGGGAGAGAGGCGGGCGGCGGTCAAACCGATGGCTCAGCTCCCGGTGAGCCTGCGCACCGGACTGCTGGCATGCCTACCAAAGTTTCATACATCTACTCGCACGCCTCTCGATGACACTGCGCAGCGAGCACGCCTCCGGCAATTCACACACCTGCACGCATGCCTCCCCGTCTGCCTGCGCGGCGGACTGCTTGCATGTGTCCCGTCAACTCACGCCTGCTCGCACGCCACACGGGTCGCGCAGCGGCACGTATATTGTTTTTCTATTTGGATGATTAATGTTGTCGCTTTATTGCTTAACCGAAGCATGGCACGTATCCATTGTTGGTCTAACGCTCACGGTTCGAATAAATAATCCGTTTGGGATATTGGTTCCCAATTATTAATAATCTCATGTCTGTAATTAGATAAAGATTACATCAAAACTGGTCTCAAATTTGACAAATAAAAAGTACAATGCCACTTTGTATTGGTGTCCACATGACAACACGATAAGTTTCATGAACTTCAAATAAGTTTTGGATGTACTAGAATTTAAAAATCAAGATTCTCAATGTTTGAAATTTGTTGCACGGGGAGTAAACATGCACCCAGTGAGACACATGTGTTTTTGCAATCCATTTAGGTGCACTGTCTCGTGTGCATGTAGCTCAAATTTGATTTTTGCACATTATACCCATAGAAAATCAATCAATCAATGTACTAAAACGTCTTAATGATCTCTATGAATTTTTTGAAATTAAAACGTCCCTTCTTTTGGTAACATGTATGTTCACCGCGGGATAATTAATTTAACATGCATCGTAGTTGAAGTGGATTCGCGGTGTGTGTGTGTGGGTGTGTGCATCTGGGGGTGGTAGGTGGCTCGCAGTACACTACGAGTTGTGAGCCACCGTGTGGGTTGGCCATTTTGTTAGGTATGCTGGTGCCACATCAGAATCGTGAAATCATTATTTAAAACATTACACAATCCTTTCATACATAAATGTTTTGGCCACATGCAGTCGATGGTTGTCGTACATGACACTCGATACTCGCGTGTGATGCTTTCTGTGGGCCTGCGAGGTCGTCGTCCATCACTTTGACGAACAGCCGGCAGTGAGGTTAATTTGACCAGCAAGGTATAATATTTTTTGTTTGTGTTATGGTGGTATATAGTACGCGTCGAAGAGGTGGGAGGGGACTAGCATATATAATATACGTATGCGTCCATGAACAAGTACACCTCACTCAGTGTCGGGACTTTTTGGTTACCGAGGCACGTGCCACATCAAAATTGTGAAATTGGTTATTCAAACATCACACAACACCTTTTTGGGCCACATTCATATATATCCTAGCTAGGACACTCACGTGTGACGCTTCCATCTGTGGGCCCACGAGGCCACCATCGATGAATGCATGCACGCATCACTTTGACCTACATCGGGAGAGGTTAATTTATTTCACCATCGATGAGGATTCTTTTGGGTTGTACATATATTATGGCAGGAGCATATAGTATGTGGTGAAGAGGGGGAAGGGGACCATCATATGTAGTACGCTTAATATGAACCTCGCTCTGTGTGGGTGCATGGTTTATGGTTTTTGAGGCATGTGGCACATCAGAGTTGTGCATTTTGGGTATTCAACGTATATATATATATATATATATATATGTGTGTGTGTTTGGCCGACATGCAAATCAACGGTGGTTGTCATCTCGCACCCACTTAAGCGGTTATCAGCGATATCGATGCTTTCCATCTATGGGCCCGCTTGGTCCATCACTTCTTTTTGCTTGACAACAAGAGAGATTAATTTGACTTAGGAGGGGATTATTATTTTTGCTCTGGGATGACATGCATGATACACTTTGAGAATACACATATGCACGTGTATGCATGAATCCCTCCCATCGAGTCGAAGTGGCTAGTACAACGACACTATCATGAACCGATCTTGCTCTATGTGGGGAACTAGTGTATGATTTTTGACACACGCGCCAGATCAATGTTGTGTATTCAAACATGCATGCACGCATGACCTCCATACATATGCATGTAGTGGTTTCCTTCGAACGATACACTCCCTCATGTGGTTATCGGCGAGAAGCCTATATATTCGTGGGCCCGCGTGGACATCCATGATCACCTTGACCAACGACAAGATGGGTTACCATGTCGGATTCTTCATTTGGTTAATGTTATCGTAGTATAGGTGATGGTGTGATTCAGACCTAATTAAGTTTGAGCGCATATACTATGCACGCATGCATGCATATATGAATCCCCGTCGTTGGCTTGAAGTGTGGTGTAGCATACATATCCATCGTCAACCTAACCCTCACTCAGTGTGGGGATTTCTAGTTCGAAATCACGGTGCCACATCAAAGTTGTTCATTGTTACTCAAAAACACACCTCTCCAAATATATGTTTGGGCCACATGCATGCAGTGGTTGTCTTCGGGGACTAGCTACTCGCGTGATTATTGGCAAGCTAGCCCATCTCCGGGGTCGCATGGATGGCCATCACTTTAACCAACAACAAGAGAGAGGTTGTACGACCAAGGAGGATTATTCTTAGTCCGTTTTACGATCCATCTTGGTGAGATATATGCCTCTCTGGCCCGCCGACTGAAAGTGTGTGTGGGGGGGGGGGGAGGGGGGTTGCTACATCGCACTTTGCTAGGTGAACCTCGGTTGGGGGGGATGCATTCATAGCTTAATTAGGATTCCCTTCGTGGCGACACGAGGGGGGTGGGGGCTGCTAGCTACTTCGCACTTTGCTAGGTGAACCTCTGTTGGGGGGGAGGGGGCATGCTCATAGCTTAGGATTCCATTCGGGCCGACCTTATGTAACCCTAGATCCCTCCGGTGTCTATATAAACCAGAGGGCTAGGTCCGTAGAGATATCGTCATAATCATTGTCAGGATAGACTTCTAGGGTTTAGCCATTACGATCTCGTGGTAGATCAACTCATGTAATACTCATATTCATCAAGATCAATCAAGCAGGAAGTAGGGTATTACCTCCATAGAGAGGGCCCGAACCTGGGTAAACATTGTGTCCCTTGTCTCCTGTTACCATCGACCTTAGACGCACAGTTCGGGACCCCCTACCCGAGATCCGCCGGTTTTGACACCGACATTGGTGCTTTCATTGAGAGTTCCGCTGTGACGTCAAAAGATAGGGTCGATGGCTCGCCTTGTTCTCAAGGACAACGTCACCTCCGAAGGAACATTGGCCTCAAGCCAAACCCTCCGGCTGGGCGGATTCATCATGACCGCCCGTTCGGCCGTTAAGCCGACGATGACTTCTTGGGTCATCGAAAATCCCCTCCATGTTGACTCCAAATACTCCAAACAGATGGATCTGGTGGAGCTGTCATCTTTAAACGAGCTCCTAGATTGCATTGCCGCCCTAGGGGTCACCACAGAGTATGATCGGATTGGGCTTAAACCCGACCAGAGAGAAATTAAAACTCCCCTGATCACCCATCAAATAGTGGTAGTAGAAGAGCAAGACGACAACTCTTCCTCTATATTGAGGATGAACTATGTTTGGATCTGCGAGCTTGAAGAGCCGGACACCTACTGTCACATCCCTAGTCTGGTATGACCTAGGCTAGCTAGCCACTTGTGCATCATATTTAAATTTCATTTAAATTTGAAATGAGGATTGGTGGAACCCTCAGAATCATTTTTGAAAATGGCCCAAATAAAAATTTCTCCAAAAGGGTCCAAGAAAATGCTCATGTTGCCCTCTGAAAATATTGGACAGAGATAAAAATCAAAACAATATTTTTAGGAGCTCATGGACATTTATTTTGGCCATTTGGATTAATTCGATAAATATTTGCATTGGAAATATATTTCTATATATATGAAATATGGCCCAAAAATTATGCCATTTATAAAAGAGCTTTGGAATAATATATCCAGCTCCTGCAAAAGTTGGCATAATAAAATTAAATGATTTAATATATTATTAAATCAAACAAATGTCAGAAAAAAATAGAAAACTGAAATAAAAGGGGAGAGAAACTTACCTGGGCCTCCCTTCCCCTGTGCAGCCCAGCCGCAGCAGGCCGGCCCAGCCAGGAGGCGGCCCAGCCCACCTGGCCCCTCCTCTGTTGTCTTCCTCCCCGACAGGGGAACGGCACGTGCCGACGCGCGCGCACCGTCGCGCCTCCACCTCCTGCTTCCCTGGCCACCTCCTGCTTCCTCCTCGTCGCCTGGAACGCCCCGGACGACGCCACGCAGCCCCGACCGCCCTCTCACTCTCCCATTCCTTCCCCCTCCCCTGGTTCTCTCTTCCCCGAGCGCACCCGAGCGCAGCCGTCGCCATCGCTCGCCGTTGCCATGGCCACCGGCCTCCCCTCGCCTCCCTGACATGCTTCCGAGCTCCGCCACAACCCCCTCTACCTCCTCGTCAAGCCACGCACCTCCGGACGGCCTCCATCGCCGCTATCGCCACCGTCTTCCTCCTCGGGCTCCGCCGTCCGCCGACGTCGATTCGCCGTCACCAGGTCCTCCCCGACCCCGCTGTGCTGCTCTGCGTGATCGCGGTGAGCTCCGCCGCCGTTCCCCTCTCTTCTCCCTCCCGTTCCCGTGCCGTAGCGCCGCTCCCCACCACGGCCGAAGCCTCTCGCCGCCGTCCATGTCGCCGTCGCCGTCTCGGCCCGCCTCCGCCCAAACCCAGCCCCCCTTCGCGCTCCTGGTGCCACGAGGGTGCCGCCGAGCCCCTCAGGTGGCCTCCCCGTGCCCCGCAGCCCGATCCCGCTCGCGGCCGAACTCCGGCCGCCGCCCTGAGCTCTGCTCCGGCGAGCTCCGCCGCCCCCGCAGCCTCCCGCGTGTTCCACTGGATGCGCGTGAGCGCGGGCTTCGCTCCCGTGGTCTCCGCCGCCCGAATGGTCGCCGGAACGGCGATCCCGAGCCCCTCCGCCGCGCTCGGCCTCGCCGGCGGCTAAACGCCGGCGGGATTGACCGGTCAACCGCGCTAACCCCCCCCCCCCCCCCCCCCCCCGAGGCTGACCAGTGGGCCCGACCCCCCCCTCCTAACCATTTAATTAAAATAAAATAACCCCTGTTAGCCCCCTGTCACTGACGTGTGGGTCCCACACGTCAGGTTTGACCTGGACAGCCCAGTTGACCGCTGATGCAATGATGACGTCATGCTGACGCAATTATTTATTTTCTGGAATTAAAATAATTCAGAAAATCCAGAAAATGATTTAAACTTCAAAAATTCATATCAATTCAACCGTAGCTCCGATTTAAATAAGTTATATATGAAAAATTATTAGAAAAATGCAACCTTTCCATCTGTACTAGTTTCATGCATGAAAAACCAACTTATACATGCTGGATATGGGAAAACACATTATGGCATATATAAGAGACCTAATTTAGAAATGCATTTGAACCTTTGGTTCAAATGGACTTTAAGCTAATTGAACACTAGTTGCATTAGCTCAACAACATCACATCTACATGCCATGTTCATGCATCATATTGTTGCATATGATTGTGTATTGATTGCCGGCACCGTTCCTTCTCGATAGGTCCTGCTCCGGAGACGTTCCAGAGTACCTGTCTGTGAAGCAGTGCCTCCCTTGTCGATTTACCAGGCAAGCAAACCCCCTTGTTCATTTCGATAGAACCCTACTCTCTCGCTCCTGCTCTCAGTTATTGCATTAGGACAACAACGATTCATCTGCTACTTTGTGCTGCGGTAGTTGAACCCATTCCTCTGCATGACCTGTCATTGCCACAGTAAATAGTTGAAACCCACTAGCATGTGTAGGAGTTGATTGAAGCCACTGATGTGTTCCTACCATGCTATGCCTGCTATTGCTTAGAGTGTGTCAGGTCTGATTCATTGGGAATGAATTGGAGTGTCACGATATGTTCTGATGCTGAGAGTTAAGTGTGTGAACACGATTTGGTAAAGGTAGCGGTGAGAGGCCATGTAGGAGTACATGGTGGGTTGTCTCACTGGAACCGTCCTTAAGCACTGAGTTCTGTGTATGTTGTCCAATGACTCGATACTACCACACATTGGGTTCCGGTAACTCGACCCCTCTCGACTTATTAACCAACTTGGTCTCTGTCCAGGAGTCGCAACTAGTTTCTGGTGTTTGTAGGTAGTGCTATTTTTCTACCAAGTGGCACCCGGCAGGGTGGGCTTGGGACAGACTAGGCACACGTGGCACGGTGTACCGAGTGGCACCCGGTTGGTGGGCTCGGGAACCCTGCTCACATCGTTTGGGGCCGTGAGCGACACCCCGGCCGGATCTCCTTGCGGATGGAACCCGAATAGGCGATAAACCTGGACTAGAGTCTTGTGTGGTTAGTCAGGTCGTGGCCGACACCCTCGCCAGGCTTCCGCTTGAAGGTTGCCGAGATACATGACGTGTACATGGCGGTAAGTGGCGAGAGCGTGTGTGAAGAAGTACACCCCTGCAGGGTTAACATGATCTATTCGAATAGCCGGGTCCGCGGTTATGGACTTCTTGGATGCTTACATGGTACATAGACAACTTGAAGTGGATACTATAAAATGCTCAAGACAAGTGTGAGTGCTATGGATGGCCTTCTCGTAGGGAGACGGGGATGAATCCATAGTAGTGTATTGTGTGGTGATTAGTGGACTCGTGTACGTTGTTTCACCTCCAAAGTTTCTGGTAGTCGTAGAACAGGATAGCCACAGAGTCAAAGCTGGCTTGCTGCAACTAAACCCCACATTACCCTCTTGATACAGATGCATGTATGATAGGATCTGATGTAAGTCTTGCTGAGTACCTTTGTACTCATGTTGCTTTATTTATGTTTTGCAGCGGAGACTTCGGTCTTACTAGTGTTCTTGTGGACTTCGACTAGTAGCTAGTACCTCAGCTACGATCTTGATCGGATGTTGTAGATAGTCAGGCTCTTCAGCCTTTTTCATTTGTAGATGTCTGTACCCAGACATGTAATGCTTCCGCTTGTTGCTTGTATGCTCTGTATGACGGGTCTTGTGACCCCTGTTTGCAATAATTGCTATGACGGCTCTTCTGAGCCTTTATCTATATAATTGTTGAGTTATGCTGTGATGCCATGTTGTACAGCACATACTTGCATGTTATGCGTACGTGTAATGTGTAGTGCTATGTGTGGGATCTGACTATCTAGTTGTTTATCTTAGTAGCCTCTCTTACCGGGAAATGTCTCCTAGTGCTTCCACTGAGCCATGGTAGCTTGCTACTGCTCTGGAACACTTAGGCTGGCCGGCATGTGTCCTTCTTCGTTCCTGTGTCTGTCCCTTCGGGGAAATGTCACGCTTTGAGTACCGGAGTCCTGTTAGCCCGCTACAGCCCGGTTTACCGGAGTCCTGCTAGCCCAGTGCTACAGCCCGGACCCACTTGCTGATGACCGACACGTTCGAAGCTGGGTCATGGATGCCTGTCCCTGTAAGTCTGTGCCACTTTGGGTTTACGACTAGTCATGTCAGCCCGGGCTCCTTATCATATGGATGCTAGCGACACTATCATATACGTGAGCCAAAAGGCGCAAACGGTCCCGGGAAAAGGTAAGACGACACCCGTGGGGATACCGTGCGTGAGGCCGCAAAGTGATATGAGGTGTTACCGGCTAGACCGATGTGACATCGAGTCGGGGTCCTGACAGCGTTGGTATCAGAGCCTGACTGCCTGTAGGATTACCAAGCCATACTGGTCGAAGTTGAGTCTAGAAATTCTTTAGTTATGTAAGGGAATTGATTGTGGGAAGGAACGTAAGGCTCTTTTTACTCCTTTACCTCATGGCCTTCTGATCTGAGTCATCCTATCTTTCCTACGGGGTTAAGGAACTAGGCTTTCTCTTCCGTCTATCAGGATCACGTGTTACTACTCCGTAGTCCCATAGGACTGGTTGATCAGAGTCATACCCAGTTTTGAGTATTTCCGGTGTAGTCTGTTTAGTACTATCCCAGAACCTTGAGTGGTGATGTTGAGTTGTTGTACCACCCCATTTTTAGTAGGATGTCTCATTCTGAGCATTTTTACTGCCGTTATGCTGCCGGAATTTTCCTAGGAGTTCGAGAGATACTAATTCCTTGTCCTACATTCTACAGTCGATAGTTGATGCTGATTCCGTCCTTGGTTTCGTTTCACCAGGATGTCATCAAGTTCTGTTGTTCGTAGCCAGAACCATGGAGATGGTAGGGATGAGGAATCCTCCTGACCAGCCTCGTTGACAGAGTTCATGTTAGAGATGGAGAGGAACAAGCGTGAGTCTAACCGCTTGTTGGCATGTATCGAGGAGAACACCGCACATCAGTTCAAGGGATCTGTGACCATTCATGATTTTATCCGCTTGCACCCACCTACCTTTCATCATTCCATCGAGCCACTCGATGCAGATGACTGGCTCCGTAGCATCACCCATAAGCTGCGTTCTGCGAACGTAGCTGAAGATGACAAGGTCACTTATGCCACATATCACCTGGAAGGTCCTGCTAGTCTTTGGTGGCAGAACTATGAGGCTATGCTTCCAGTTGGCCAGATTCCTACCTGGAAGGATTTCACTGAGGCTTTTCGCGAGCATCACATTCCCCAGGCCCTCATTGATCGCAAGAGAGAAGAGTTCTGTAGTTTCACCCAGAGTAAGATGGCTGTTGATGCTTATAGCAGAGAATTCGAGAACCTTGCCCGCTATGCCACAGAAGAAGTGTCCACGGACGCCAAGAAGCAAGCTAGGTTCCGGAAGGGTCTCAACCCCAAGTTGCGTCGTGATCTCCACCTGCATCATTGTGATACATTCCAAGCCCTTGTGAACAAGGCCATCAATGCAGAGACAGCTCAACTCACTTACGAGGAGTCTCGTAAGCACACCCGTGATTTGGGATCTTCCTCCGGTTCTAGTTCCCAGAAGCGCCGGATTTGGGTTCCAAACTCCGCTCTTCCTTCCGGTTATACACCGAGGTCATCTTATGTGGTGCCTTCTCCAACTCCGTCGTATGTTCCACCCAGGCCTACTGGTAGACCGTTTGTCAGTGCGGGTCCCCGTCCAACCTCAGGGACTTGCTTCACATGCGGGAAGCCAGGACACTATGCACGTGACTGCTCTCAGACTAGTTATGCTCCACCTCAGCCCGAGAAGACCGTTGGCTGTATTAAGCCATCACGCAAGATGATCAGTGTCAAGCCAGCCCCCACTGAACGTGGACGTGTGCATCACGTCTCAGCTAAAGACGCTCATGATGATCCAGATGTCAGTCTTAGCACACTCCTTGTCAATTGTCACCCAGCATCAGTTCTATTTGATACTGGAGCATCTCACTCCTTCATTTCTGAAAGCTATGCTAACTTGCACAACCTGTCATTTTGTGAAATGCCAACTCCGCTAGTCATCCAAACTCCTGGATCCAAATGGCAAACCTCTAGTGTAAGCCATGGTAACGAAATCCTTGTTGACAGACTTGTATTCCTTGCATCACTTGTAGCCCTCAAGTCTTCAGATATTAACATCATCTTGGGTATGGACTGGATGACAGCTCATCATGCCAAGATTGATTGTTACACAAGATCTGTTCAGCTTACACACCCATCTGGCAAGATAGTCACCGTCTCCACTAGAGTTGCAAAGCGTCAACTCTATTCTCTTAATGCCAGCCCTCTTCCAGACCTTGAAGATATCCCGGTAGTCCGTGACTTTCCGGATGTCTTTCCAGAGGAACTGCCAGGTGTTCCACCTGACAGAGATGTAGAGTTCGTCATAGATCTTATCCCAGGAACAGCTCCAATCTCCCGGAGACCTTACAAGATGGCACCCCTAGAACTAGCCGAGCTTAAGAAACAACTCGATGAGTCCTTGCAAAAGGGTTTCATCCGTCCTAGTTCTTCTCCTTGGGCTTGCCCCGTCCTCTTCGTCAAGAAGAAAGACGGTACGGACCGGATGGTTGTAGATTATCGTCCCGTTAATTTGGTCACGATAAAGAACAAGTATCCGCTTCCCAGGATCAACGACCTGTATGATCAGCTCGCTGGATCCTCAGTCTTCTCCAAGATGGATTTAAGGTTAGGCTACCACCAAATCAAGATCAGAAATGGGGACATTCCCAAGACAGCTTTTGTTACTCGTTATGGTCAGTACGAGTACACCGTCATGTCCTTTGGCCTAACCAACGCCCCAGCCACATTCTCCCGCCTGATGAACTCGATCTTCATGGAGTACTTAGATAAGTTCGTCGTGGTTTACCTCGATGATATTCTTATTTACTCGAAGAACGAGGAAGAGCATGCCGAACATCTTAGACTTGTGTTAGAAAAACTCAGAGAGCACCGCCTTTATGCCAAGTTCTCCAAGTGTGAATTTTGGTTGCCAGAAGTGACCTACCTAGGCCACGTAATCTCTGGTAAGGGCATTGCTGTCAATCCCGAGAGAGTTCAAGCCGTTCTCGATTGGACTCCACCTGAGACCGTTAAACAAGTTAGGAGTTTCCTTGGTCTAGCCAGCTATTGTCGCCGCTTTGTTGAAAACTTCTCCAAAGTAGCCAAACCCCTCACGGAACTTCTCAAGAAAGATAAAAAGTTTGAGTGGTCCCCACAGTGTGAGTACAGTTTTCAGGAACTGAAAAGACGCCTGACTTCTGCTCCCATACTTGTGCCACCGGATTTCACTAAAGACTTTATTATCTACTGCGACGCCTCACGACAAGGACTAGGTTGCATTCTTATGCAGGATCGTCATGTGATTGCCTATGCATCTCGACAGTTGCATCCACATGAGGAGAATTATCCTACACATGATCTAGAGCTTGCAGCCGTAGTCTATGCACTCAAGACCTGGCGACATTACCTCCTTGGTAAACGTTGCGAGATCTACACCGATCACCAGAGTCTCAAGTATATCTTCACCCAACCGGATCTGAACCTTAGGCAAAGACGTTGGTTGGAGTTGATCACAGATTATGATCTAGGGATTACCTACACCCCAGGCAAAGCCAATGTCATGGATGATGCTCTAAGCCGTAAATCCTATTGCAACAATCTCATGTTGCAGCAAGGCCAACCACTTCTCCATGAGGAATTCTGTAAGCTTAACCTTCACATTGCTCCTCACGGATTCCTTTCTACCTTGGTGGCGAAACCTACCCTTGTGGATCTTATCATCGAAGCCCAGAAACATGATACGGGGATTACCCGGATCAAGAGGAACATTAAGAAGGGAGTTGGTGGATGTTTCTCTATGGATGATCGCGGTGTTGCTTTCTTTGAGAATCGCTTGGTGGTTCCCAAGAAGCAACATCTTCGGCAGTTGATTCTTAAGGAGGCGCATGAATCTCCTCTCACAATTCATCCCGGTAGCTCTAAGATGTATCAGGACCTATGCCAGAGGTTCTGGTGGACTAGGATGAAGAGAGAAATCGCTGAGTTCATTGCTAAATGTGACGTTTGTCGTCGCGTTAAGGCAGAGCATCAAAGACCTGCTGGCACCCTTCAGCCTTTAGCTATTCCTGAATGGAAATGGGATAAAGTTGGTATGGACTTCATCACCGGCTTTCCCAGGACCAAAAGAGGGAATAACGCTATCTTCGTAGTCGTTGATCGTCTTTCCAAAGTGGCTCACTTCCTCCCTGTTCGAGAGAGTATCACTGCTAGTCAGCTTGCTGACTTATATATTTCTCGAATAGTGTCACTTCATGGTGTTCCACTAGAGATCAATTCAGACCGTGGCAGTCTTTTCACTTCTCATTTCTGGGAGAGCTTTCCAAACTGCCATGGGAACCCATCTTTCCTTCAGTACCGCTTTCCACCCTCAGTCGAGTGGTCAGGTGGAACGGGTCAATCAAATTCTCGAAGACATGCTCAGAGCTTGCGTTATCTCATTCGGTATGGATTGGGAGAAATGTCTTCCTTTCGCCGAGTTTGCCTATAACAATAGCTACCAATCCAGCCTCAAGCAAGCTCCTTTTGAGGTTCTCTATGGACGAAGATGTCGAACACCTTTGAACTGGTCAGAAACCGGTGAAAGACAATTCTTTGGACCGGATATGATCCAGGAGGCAGAAGAGCAAGTTCGCATCATTCGTGAGAATTTGAAAACAGCCCAGTCTCGTCAGAAAAGTCAGTACGATCGTCATCATAAGGATATGACTTATGAAATTGGCGACCAAGCTTACCTTCGGGTTACTCCTTTGAAGGGTACCCATCGTTTCGGTATCAAGGGCAAGTTGGCTCCTCGTTACATTGGTCCTTTTCGCATTCTCGCTAAACGAGGAGAGGTTGCCTACCAGTTGGAACTACCCCCACATCTTTCTCGAGTTCATGATGTCTTCCACGTCTCTCAACTCAGGCGTTGCTTCTCGGATCCTATCCGCGGAGTGGACCATGAAACGCTTGATCTCCAAGATAACCTCACATACCGAGAGTACCCGGTTCGCATTCTTGATCAAGCAGAGCGTGTTACTCGACGTCAGAACATCAAGTTTCTCAAAGTTCAGTGGTCTCATCATTCCGAGAGAGAGGCTACTTGGGAGCGAGAAGATCGTCTTCGACTGGAGTACCCCGCTTTCTTTCCGTCGACCCCTGAATCTCGGGACGAGATTCTGTCAAGTGGGGGCGAGTTGTCACATCCCTAGTCTGGTATGACCTAGGCTAGCTAGCCACTTGTGCATCATATTTAAATTTCATTTAAATTTGAAATGAGGATTGGTGGAACCCTCAGAATCATTTTTGAAAATGGCCCAAATAAAAATTTCTCCAAAAGGGTCCAAGAAAATGCTCATGTTGCCCTCTGAAAATATTGGACAAAGATAAAAATCAAAACAATATTTTTAGGAGCTCATGGACATTTATTTTGGCCATTTGGATTAATTCGATAAATATTTGCATTGGAAATATATTTCTATATATATGAAATATGGCCCAAAAATTATGCCATTTATAAAAGAGCTCTGGAATAATATATCCAGCTCCTGCAAAAATTGGCATAATAAAATTAAATGATTTAATATATTTATTAAATCAAACAAATGTCAGAAAAAAATAGAAAACAGAAATAAAAGGAAGGAGGGACTTACCTGGGCCTCCCTTCCCCTGTGCAGCCCAGCCGCAGCAGGCCGGCCCAGCCAGGAGGCGGCCCAGCCCACCTGGCCCCTCCTCTGTCGTCTTCCTCCCCGACAGGGGAACGGCGCGTGCCGACGCGCGCGCACCGCCGCGCCTCCACCTCCTGCTTCCCTGGCCACCTCCTGCTTCCTCCTCGTCGCCTGGAACGCCCCGGACGACGCCACGCAGCCCCGACCGCCCTCTCACTCTCCCATTCCTTCCCCCTCCCCTGGTTCTCTCTTCCCCGAGCGCACCCGAGCGCAGCCGTCGCCATCGCTCGCCGTTGCCATGGCCACCGGCCTCCCCTCGCCTCCCTGACATGCTTCCGAGCTCCGCCACAACCCCCTCTACCTCCTCGTCAAGCCACGCACCTCCGGACGGCCTCCATCGCCGCTATCGCCACCGTCTTCCTCCTCGGGCTCCGCCGTCCGCCGACGTCGATTCGCCGTCACCAGGTCCTCCCCGACCCCGCTGTGCTGCTCTGCGTGATCGCGGTGAGCTCCGCCGCCGTTCCCCTCTCTTCTCCCTCCCGTTCCCGTGCCGTAGCGCCGCTCCCCACCACGGCCGAAGCCTCTCGCCGCCGTCCATGTCGCCGTCGCCGTCTCGGCCCGCCTCCGCCCAAACCCAGCCCCCCTTCGCGCTCCTGGTGCCACGAGGGTGCCGCCGAGCCCCTCAGGTGGCCTCCCCGTGCCCCGCAGCCCGATCCCGCTCGCGGCCGAACTCCGGCCGCCGCCCTGAGCTCTGCTCCGGCGAGCTCCGCCGCCCCCGCAGCCTCCCGCGTGTTCCACTGGATGCGCGTGAGCGCGGGCTTCGCTCCCGTGGTCTCCGCCGCCCGAATGGTCGCCGGAACGGCGATCCCGAGCCCCTCCGCCGCGCTCGGCCTCGCCGGCGGCTAAACGCCGGCGGGATTGACCGGTCAACCGCGCTAACCCCCCCCCCTGAGGCTGACCAGTGGGCCCGACCCCCCCCTAACCATTTAATTAAAATAAAATAACCCCTGTTAGCCCCCTGTCACTGACGTGTGGGTCCCACACGTCAGGTTTGACCTGGACAGCCGCGTTGACCGCTGATGCAATGATGACGTCATGCTGACGCAATTATTTATTTTCTGGAATTAAAATAATTCAGAAAATCCAGAAAATGATTTAAACTTCAAAAATTCATATCAATTCAACCGTAGCTCAGATTTAAATAATTATATATGAAAAATTATCAGAAAAATGCAACCTTTCCATCTGTACTAGTTTCATGCATGAAAAACCAACTTATACATGCTGAATATGGGAAAACACATTATGGCATATATAAGAGACCTAATTTAGAAATGCATTTGAACCTTTGGTTCAAATGGACTTCAAACCAATTGAACACTAGTTGCATTAGCTCAACAGCATCACATCTACATGCCATGTTCATGCATCATATTGTTGCATATGATTGTGTATTGATTGCCGGCACCGTTCCTTCTCGATAGGTCCTGCTCCGGAGACGTTCCAGAGTACCTGTCTGTGAAGCAGTGCCTCCCTTGTTGATTTACCAGGCAAGCAAACCCCCTTGTTCATTTCGATAAAACCCTACTCTCTCGCTCCTGCTCTCAGTTATTGCATTAGGACAACAACGATTCATCTGCTACTTTGTGCTGCGGTAGTTGAACCCATTCCTCTGCATGACCTGTCATTGCCACAGTAAATAGTTGAAACCCACTAGCATGTGTAGGAGTTGATTGAAGCCACTGATGTGTTCCTACCATGCTATGCCTGCTATTGCTTAGAGTGTGTCAGGTCTGATTCATTGGGAATGAATTGGAGTGTCACGATATGTTCTGATGCTGAGAGTGAAGTGTGTGAACACGATTTGGTAAAGGTAGCGGTGAGAGGCCATGTAGGAGTACATGGTGGGTTGTCTCACTGGAACCGTCCTTAAGCACTGAGTTCTGTGTATGTTGTCCAATGACTCGATACTACCACACATTGGGTTCCGGTAACTCGACCCCTCTCGACTTATTAACCAACTTGGTCTCTGTCCAGGAGTCGCAACTAGTTTCTGGTGTTTGTAGGTAGTGCTATTTTTCTACCAAGTGGCACCCGGCAGGGTGGGCTTGGGACAGACTAGGCACACGTGGCACGGTGTACCGAGTGGCACCCGGTTGGTGGGCTCGGGAACCCTGCTCACATCGTTTGGGGCCGTGAGCGACACCCCGGCCGGATCTCCTTGCGGATGGAACCCGAATAGGCGATAAACCTGGACTAGAGTCTTGTGTGGTTAGTCAGGTCGTGGCCGACACCCTCGCCAGGCTTCCGCTTGAAGGTTGCCGAGATACATGACGTGTACATGGCGGTAAGTGGCGAGAGCGTGTGTGAAGAAGTACACCCCTGCAGGGTTAACATGATCTATTCGAATAGCCGGGTCCGCGGTTATGGACTTCTTGGATGCTTACATGGTACATAGACAACTTGAAGTGGATACTATAAAATGCTCAAGACAAGTGTGAGTGCTATGGATGGCCTTCTCGTAGGGAGACGGGGATGAATCCATAGTAGTGTATTGTGTGGTGATTAGTGGACTCGTGTACGTTGTTTCACCTCCAAAGTTTCTGGTAGTCGTAGAACAGGATAGCCACAGAGTCAAAGCTGGCTTGCTGCAACTAAACCCCACATTACCTCTTGATACAGATGCATGTATGATAGGATCTGATGTAAGTCTTGCTGAGTACCTTTGTACTCATGTTGCTTTATTTATGTTTTGCAGCGGGGACTTCGGTCTTACTAGTGTTCTTGTGGACTTCGACTAGTAGCTAGTACCTCAGCTACGATCTTGATCGGATGTTGTAGATAGTCAGGCTCTTCAGCCTTTTTCATTTGTAGATGTCTGTACCCAGACATGTAATGCTTCCGCTTGTTGCTTGTATGCTCTGTATGACGGGTCTTGTGACCCCTGTTTGCAATAATTGCTATGACGGCTCTTCTGAGCCTTTATCTATATAAGTTGTTGAGTTATGCTGTGATGCCATGTTGTACAGCACATACTTGCATGTTATGCGTACGTGTAATGTGTATTGCTATGTGTGGGATCTGACTATCTAGTTGTTTATTCTTAGTAGCCTCTCTTACCGGGAAATGTCTCCTAGTGCTTCCACTGAGCCCTGGTAGCTTGCTACTGCTCTGGAACACTTAGGCTGGCCGGCATGTGTCCTTCTTCGTTCCTGTGTCTGTCCCTTCGGGGAAATGTCACGCTTTGAGTACCGGAGTCCTGTTAGCCCGCTACAGCCCGGTTTACCGGAGTCCTGCTAGCCCAGTGCTACAGCCCGGACCCACTTGCTGATGACCGACACGTTCGAAGCTGGGTCATGGATGCCTGTCCCTGTAAGTCTGTGCCACTTTGGGTTTACGACTAGTCATGTCAGCCCGGGCTCCTTATCATATGGATGCTAGCGACACTATCATATACGTGAGCCAAAAGGCGCAAACGGTCCCAGGATAAGGTAAGACGACACCCGTGGGGATACCGTGCGTGAGGCCGCAAAGTGATATGAGGTGTTACCGGCTAGACCGATGTGACATCGAGTCGGGGTCCTGACACCTACCTGCAGAAAGACATGTCTTGTCCTCCGAACATAGAATCAGACGACAAGCCCAAAAAATCAGTTGACATCCCGGAGCCCGAACTACTAAGTACGGAGGTTCTTCAAACTCCAGATCCAAAATTGGGTCAGGGTTTGGATTTCAACCCACCCACCCACCCAGATATAAGCGCTCTCATGGGCATACAACAGTAGTCTCAGGAAACGGTCCACCACTTCTAGGCCAGATTCCTCCTCGTCAAAGATGAGATTGAAGATTGCCATGACGAAGATGCGATCTCAGTGTTCCACAGAAATTGCACGGATGAAGGAATCCTCAACGCCATCAACCGGCGTCGCATATCACGCTTTGTAGAGATGGCAACCATAGTATACAAGTACTGCGGAATGGAAAGCGCCTGGAAAACTCAGGCAGCTCGCTAGGAACAGCCGGTTTCCACCCAATCCCTCGTTCAGGTGAAAAGGACGCACCCTCATGGCATGCCTGGCCCAATGATAAAGAAATATAAGCCCGTTACGGGACACGGAACCGTTCTGGAGGGATGGCTCGATGGACCATGCAAGTTACACACAACACCAGATACCATATCAACCCACAACCTTAGAGCATGTTGGATACTCCGGCAGGTGGCCAAGAGCGACGAGGATATCCTCACCAAAAATAACCCAGAGCAGTATCCCCCAGAAGACGACGACCTCAGAGTACTGAAGGTCTTCGAGACTTTCGCTTCAAAAAATAAGCGCAAAAGGGCACTCCGCAACCTCGCCGTAGTCTGCCAAATCGCAGCAACAAACCCTTGGAACGACATGGCCATAATTTTCAATGCCGATGACGAACCAAAATTCAGGACAATCCGGGCATCAACTGCCTTGGTGCTCAGTCCAATCGTGGACGGCTTTTGGCTCACCAAGGTTCTCATGGACGGCAGCAGCGGAGTAAACCTCATTTACGAGGATACACTCAGTAAAATGGAAATAGACAGGAGCCGCATCAAGCAAAGTAGCACGACCTTCCGAGGAATTATTCCTAGTCTAGAGGCGCGATGCGCGGGAAAAATCACACTCGATGTGGTATTCGACACACCGGAGAAGTATTGGACAGAAGACCTAACCTTCCAAGTGGCCCCTCTCAACAGTGGATATCACACCCTATTGGGGCGACATGCATTTACATGCTTCCAGGCTATACCTCACTACGGGTATATGAAGCTCAAGATGCCTGGGCCCAACGGCATAATCACTCTCGCTAGTGATCCGGACATAGCACTCCGCGCCGAAAATAAAACCGTATCCCTGGCCCTTGAGGCATTATCTGAAGCCCTCGCGGTCGAAGAATAAATTGCATTACGCTCCATGGTGGATAGGGACTATGTAATCCTGGACAAACGACCCAAATCCACCTCCTTCAAACCAGCAAAAGAAATAGTCAAATTCCAAGTCCATCCAACGGACCCCAAGAAGACAACATCTATGGGGGCACAACTAGACCCAATGGTCGACACCGCGCTACGAGAGTTTCTACGCGAGAGCTAGGATATATTCGCCTGGCACCCTTCTGATATGCCAGGAATCCCACGCAGATTGGCCGAACACAGCCTCAGTATATTGAAGGGATATAAACCGGTCAAACAAACACTGCGGCGCTTTTCTGAACCCAAACGTCAAGCTATGGGGTAGGAGCTAGCCAAACTAATCGAGGCCGGATTCATTAGAGAAATAAAACACTCGGACTGGCTAGCAGATTTGGTGATGGCGCCAAAGAAGGATAAATCCTGGCACCTGTGTGTCGATTTCAAAGACATCAATAAGGCCTGCCGTAAGGATCTGCAACAGCCTGGATTTTTGCCCTTTTCTTTTCCCTTTGATTTTCTTGGATTTCCTATTTGTTTTGCTTTTCCGTGGCTACGTGGTTCTGAAACATGGGAAGATCATGTCTTCCTAGGTTTTATAGGGGCTTGTCACCCTCTTCATCATCCCAAGATCATGCCATTTCCATCCTTGACCTAAGCCAATATTCTTTTGTTGGGAATATTCCTTTTTAGATAAAGGAATAACCCTTAAAACCGCAGGTTGTGAAGCAACCTATATTTCAGTCACTCCTAAAATTCCCAAATAATTCTCATAAATTGTTTGGGTAATATATCCATCAAATATTGCAAAATATATCATTGTCCATGTTTCCCATCATCCTCCAATAATTCTTTTCCTATTCTGTCCTAAATGGCACATTGTGAAGAAAGTGCCATTTATCTTTGCCCATTTGAACCCAAACTTGTTGGACATCTTTTCCTGTGCATATCATTAGCACATCCCAAAATTCAACTCACTTTGCCTAGTAAATATTCCTAAGAAATTTTTCAAAGTTCCTGTCTGAGGAAGTGATTGTGAAGGAAGTACAAGCTAGACATATACAAATAAGTTGCAATTTTGCAAGGTCCTTCATATGGTCAAATCATGACTCTCCACCAAGTATGAGATCATGTAACTCATCTATGTGAGCCCAGCTCCGAATCTTAGTTTCTGGTCAGATTTTCAGTTTGTGAAGCAACTATATTTTATATTGCTTCATTTAAGCTGAAACTTTTCCAGGGCATTCTTCAATCCATATAAACACCCTCCACAAAGTTTTAGATTAATTAGTTAATCCAATTGCCTTGTGTAATTTTTTCAAGTTTCTGTCCAGAATGAAGCTTTGTGAAGCAAGTTCCACTTTGATATTTCCAAATGGCATGAAACTTTTACATCAGCTTCATATCATCATATAACCCCTCTCTGCCAGATTTCAGCTCACAGAAATCAAGTATGTGAGTGTATCATCCAAATCCCTAATTCTGGCCACTATTGCACTTTATAGTGCAACCCTCATCTGAACTCCTCCTCTTAGTCTGATTTTTGGTGATCAACATCACCTTAGTATGTGATCATCATCAGAAAAACTCTTTACCATGTTACCTAGCTGGTTTAACCACAGAGAGTTACAAGCACCTTCTTACCGATTTACTTTGGAGCTAAGTGCAAATCTCTTCTTTGCCCCTGCACCGATTTATTTCTTCACTTAGACTAAGGGCACCAAGGTCAATCTACTGGACATGGTCGGCCACGCCAAAGAGCGCCGCTTGCACCAGTGCGCGTGGTGATCACGCTTGCGTCATGGCTGAACGCGTGCTCTGGCTGGTTCCGGCCACTGTCCTCATCTCCTCCCTCCTCATCTCGACCTCCATTCATGTCTAGTAGCTCCCCCGTGATGCCCTGCGTCGCCCTGCATCGCTGCCTCGTCGTGGTTCGCCATCAATGCATCGCAAATGCCATGCCCATGCCACAAACCGTCTCTGTCCTCCATTGTTTGCAAGTTGGAGCTCGTGCGTGAGCTCAAGAAGCCTCCCCTCGGCTATACAATCACGACCCGAGCCCTCCCGCAGCTCATCCACTCCTCACTTGCCTCCCTAGCCCACCGGAGTCCTCGGCCCCCCTCCTCTTTTTTCCGGAGTTCGCCTCGGCCGCCTCGGTTCCTCCTTGGTTCCGGTGTGCCTAGCCCCTCTCCTCTCCTCCTGAGCTATCCAGCGTGTTACCCTCCTCCCAGAGAGCCTCACCACCCCACCAGTTCGCCGCTGGAGTCCCTCTGGCCGCGCCTCCCGGTGCTTGGTCGTCGCCGTTGCTCTCGGCCACCACCCCGACTAAGTCCATCCATTCCTCCTCTCTCCCTATTGTCGCCACCTACGCCTCCTCCTCACTCTGGCGGTTCGCCCCCACCCCTCAGCCCTCGTCGGAGCTGCCTGTTGGAACCGAAACCCTCTAACTACCTCTCCTCTCACTCGAACAGAGATGGAAGAAGAAGAACAGTGGACACAAGATTTTCTGGCCGGCGACGAACGCCGCCACGGGCGCTCAAACACCCCAATCTTTTCTTCTTTACAGTGGCTACATGATTTACCCTCAGTTCACTTTCTCTACACACACAGGCTCTATAAATAGCCTTGCGCACCAGCGCACGCACACATCCATGGCCACCCCGGCCACTAACACACGCATGCAGGGATGACCCAACTACTAACCCACTAGACACATGCATGCATATCTACTGACTTGGCTGGCACACATTTGGCCACTACCGATGACCCAGCCAACTAACAGAAGAGACTCACGCGACGCACGCACATACGCACAACACACATGTGCACCCACGCACGTCACACACGCGCACAGACGTGCCACGGCCGTGCACGCACACATGGATTATGGCTAACATTCTCCCCCCTAAGCCATGACTGTGCCGCCCATCCTGACAGGACTCCGGCCTCTCGTCGACAGCCACGGAGAACACCCTTCTTCACCTCCGGCGACACACGCCGCAGCTTCTCTTCCCGGCGCACTGACGCCGTCGGCCGCAACTACGACCAATTTCCTCAAGCACGAACTCAAGCCACACCTGTTACAACGCATACGGAGGGTTCTTATACCCTGGGGCACGCCAGGGCACGTACCCTACGCCCCAGTCCATGCCGAGCGCCTGGTCCGGCCCGCTCTGCCCACTCCTGCAACATGCACACACACGTCCGGGTCGTGCGAGCCCGCCTAGGACCAACTCCGCGCTCCCCCCAATCTCGCCAACAGAACACACACAAGCTGCACTCATGCAAGGACACGCCCGTGCACACCACACGCACGACCCGTCGTGGACCCGATGCGCCCAGCGCGCCCGGCGCGCCCATACACGCGCCCGACACGACAAGCTCGTCCCCATGGTTGCTGCTGTCCGACGCCACCGTGTCCTTCTAGCACGAGCTGCCGCAGATGCCGTGCAACGCGGCCACCTCGCCGGCCGCTGTTGCGCATCGCTGCCGATGCAGCTACCGCCGCGCTGCGCCCCGTTGAGCGCCAGTCGCTGCCGCTGCCAAAACCCGCGGCACCATGCACCATCGTGCCGCGTCTCCGTGCCTCGTGCCACTGCGCCTCCACGACCGTCGCGCCGAGCTGCCGCGGCCTCTGCGCCACCACGCAGGTCCTCCACGACCTTCTCGCCTCCGCGACCGTCGATGCTCGTCGCGCACACGGCATCACGCCGCACCACCGCGGACTCGTGGCCCGTCACAGTCGCCACACGCTCTCCATGCGCCGCAGCCTCCATGTCCGCTGCGCGCTCCACGAACGTCGCCGCGCACCACGGCCGCCCCTCGAACTTGGCTCTGAATACCAATTGTTGGAACCGAAACCCTCTCACTACCTCTCCTCTCACTCGAACAGAGATGGAAGAAGAAGAACAGTGGACACAAGATTTTCTGGCCGGCGACGAACGCCGCTACAGGCGCTCAAACGCCCCAATCTTTTCTTCTTTACAGTGGCCACATGATTTACCCTCGGTTCACTTTCTCTACACACACAGGCTCTATAAATAGCCTTGCGCACCAGCGCACACACACACATCCACGGCCACCCCGGCCACTAACACACGCATGCAGGGATGACCCAACCACTAACCCACTAGACACATGCATGCATATCTACTGACTTGGCTGGCACACATTTGGCCACTACCTACGACCCAGCCAACTAACAGCTTAACAGACTCACGCGACGCACGCACATACACACAACAC